>NC_079192.1:167057067-167277067 GCF_029499605.1 Hyla sarda
GATAGAGAAAACATTTGATGGATACGGAAATAGGGTGAAAACAAAACAATACATAACAGCAGGCATGGGAACCTCCTGAGGATCATGTCTTAATGTATCTACCTGATGTTAAATCAAGGAAACATGCAGATCTCTTCCCATCTTTTTGGATCACGAAGAACTGATATGAAGACCTTATTTCTGAAACCAAAGATTCTGACAGGATTCTTTCCAGTCGAGACAACATCTCCTCTAATGAGAGATCTGTAACCGCTACAAAACAAAGACATTGTAACATTATCACAGTTTTAAAGTGAATTTGTTATGGTGCTGGCCACCAGATTTTCTCCTAACACTAAATTAAACAAGTTCACACACCAAACTGGTTTATTTTTACTGTGAAGAGGGGAAAAAGCTGCAGTTAGACATCTATGGCAGCCAGAGATCTCCCTTGGGACCAAAGGATTTGGCATACTGAATCCAACAGGTCTGATCCCTCTTCCCTCTAACGTGTAGGAGAGAGAGTTGGGAGGCCCCTATACACAAGATTATTGGTCAGTTTTGGCTGACATACAAAATGGAGTACGAATTCTAATCTTTGAACCGCTGTGACAAGACTTGCAGCAGTAGTCATGTATTGTGAATGGGAGTTGTATTTTTGCAACAGTTGGGAATACAATCTTTGTAAAACTGTTTTAGAGCCGTGTATTCTCCAGCTGTGTGCCTCCGGCTCTTGCAAAACTACAGACAAAGGATGTGTGGGCATGCTGGGAGTTGTAGTTTTGCAACAGCTAAAGGCAACACTGCTCTAACAAAGTGCTTTACAAACACAGCAGCTCCAGCTGTTGTAAAACTACACCTCCCAGCATGCTTGAACAGCCAAAGCTTTCTCTGACTCCTGAATGACAAAGAAGCTGATCAGACATTCAGGAGTCTTTGAAAGCTGAATGACACACATAGTGACAGCTATGTTGATTAGCATCCAGCTTTACTAGGAACAGATAGAAAATGTATGCATACAAACTACTGTGCAGTGATTTGCAGACTGCTCCCAGACTCAGAGCTGATGAGTCATCCACAGTGAGGGAGACGGACACACCCCCTCCACAAAGGGAGATAAAGAAAGTGAGCAAGACATAAATGCTATTTGTTAGGTATATATAGGTCCTAGACACATACAAATTGTATGTACATGATCAGGATAAGATACTGAGTAACATATTACTTTTTTTTTTTTTGCACTATGACAGGTACACTTTAAAAATATTTATTTTATCCAGCAAACTAAAGATATTTTCTGATAATCGCCTGGAACTTAGAAAACCCTTTGAACCAATGACAATTTTAAAATGAAGCTTCTTTATGAATTCCCTAATGCACTAAAGGTGGTCCACTGAAAAACAACTTATCCCCTATCCACAGAATAGGGGATAAGTGTCTGATTCTAGCGGTTGACCTCTGGGACCCCCGCAATCTCTCAGAAAGCCATTTCCTATTCAGGAGATCTTAGGGGTTCCAGCATTCTGACCCCCCACGATCAGACACACATATAAAAGAATGGAATTTTAGCTGGACTGCTGGCGATTTCATTTTTATTCTTGAACACAAGCCTAGTGTCCTCAATACACGACACTTGAAATTGAGGCCAAAAATTCTATCATGGTTTTATCAGGCTACAGAATCTTGTTTTTCACAGTCCACGAATCCTTTAGGTGCTTGGGCTTTTTTTTTTTTTTTTTGCAAACTCCAGATGGGCTTTCGTGTGTGTTTTACTGAGCAGAGGCTTCATGCTGGCTTTGTTAACCTACTGGAAGTTTTTCCGATATGCACACAGTGATCATTGGCTTTTTGGTCATCAAATAATGGGGTATTGAGGGCAGAATTATTGGGAAAAACTTGATTTTTAAATTATAGAATAAGGCCTCAACATAAGATGTGAAAAGACTTTATGAATGCGGTTTTAATACACACATTTTAATATCATATTTAGATATAGTCGAAAATTGTCAAACCTGTAGATGGTTTTGTATCTTGTGCTGAAACTTGCGTAGCTATTGAGACAAACTGCATGATCAGTTGCTCTAATCCACCATTTGGGTTTACAGCTTGTGAGGTGAGGGGCACATGCTCTTCGTGGGGTTGCATGACAGCTTCCACAAGGAGGTCCACATGCTCTACACAAACTCCCAAAGGCTTTACCTGTTCATTAATATCCTCCTGAAAGACAATGTAAGATAACAGCAATAATCTGTACATATTCTGCATGCCCAAACAAATATGTAAATACACGCGCACATGCTCTTTAGCCGCAGGGCTCGTACATTAACATAGTTGGTGAATTAGTTGTGGTGCTTAAAAGCAAAAGTAGATGGAGTTTCTGTAGACACAAAGGTGGCAACATAAATAGCACTAATGCTATATTTACACAGTAATGCCGATAAAATTACTTTACTTATTTACACAGTATAATTGGAACAAAATGATTTACTTATAGAACTGTTTGAAGTTGTAATTCTTGTAAACTTTGTATACTCAGCAAATACTCTATTTCCCAGGATGATGTTAAATGACTTCTTTTCCTGTTTACTAACCTTAAAATGTTCTCCTAGTCGCATTTTGTCACCATAAATCTCTCTGAGATACTTGCGGCCAAAGTTCTGCACCAACAGATTTTCTGCTGTGTTCTGGATAACAAAATTAAGGTCCTGGACTGACAGCACAGATAGTACAGGATCACATACTCTAAACTGTACACCAGCTTCTACGGATACAAGCACATCGTCACGAGACTTGACCTGAAAATATTAGGGTGGATTCATGGTTAAAAGATAGCAGATAAAGTCATAAATTCCTACATTTTTAAAACATATGTCTGGAAAATAGTTTTTACAACAGCTTCCTGTGTATGACCTGAAACTTTGAAAGTCCTTGTATTTGTTTGCCCTTTTATTGTTCTTCTTTCTACAAAACTAATACTCGAAGCAAACCCATATTTTTCATTATATCCCTCGTAGTGTATGGCTGTTTATGTACAGCACCTACAGGCAATGCTGCAGGAAAGCGATAATTACAACCTTATGGTAATTTGATTATCTGGAACCCATAATAACACACAGGAGAGAGAGCCAATCAAAACGGAAAGGAACCCTGCAGATGTAAATAGGTGGAGCCTCTCACCTTTTCTCAATTCATTTTTCTCTATGTACTCTGTGAGCCAATAACCAAAGAAAACAAAGGGGGGAATGCAAGTTATCGGTTGCAAAATATTAAATTAATAATACTAATAATATATCATTAGTACTAATAATATATTATTTAATCATATCACCCAAAACAGCACTCTGGAGAGACTGCAAACACCCAGGAGGAAATATCCCTAGGGAGGGATCACCACCTGGAACACCTTACGCCCAAAGGTAAGGTCAGCATTAGAAGGAAGATGTCGATGATAGTGTCTAAAGAAAGAAGTAGGAGAAAGTCAGGTAGCTGCCCTACAGATATATCTTCATCGAAACCATTAGCCCAAGAGACTGCCATCTTGGAATGTTACCTTTAGTGTCCGATTTCCCCTTACTTCCGAGTCCTGAAAACTGAACAAATAGAGAGCTAACCTGACACAATTCCCTGGTAACCTCCATGTAACACAGAACACACCTTTTTACATCAAGACCAGACAATTAAATTATCTCTTTCTCTAAGAATTACAGCAGAGACTGGACCTATAAAATATATGAAACCCGGAGACCACCTGAGAGAAAGGATTTAAAGTATATGGGAATTCACTGAATGAACCTGCAATTAGTAAACCCTATGGGAAGCTGCAGGTAAAGACCACACTACTGATTTTACAAATCTGCTGTCACGCTGGGCAGGGGATAAGTGCGGCCCTAAACTGACTCACACCCTCTGGGGTCTGTATTATGGTGGGTGGTGATTCTGGGGTCTTTATTCTGGTGGGGCCTGATTCTGGGGTCTGTATTCTGGTGGGGACTGATTCTGGGGTCTGTATTATGGTGGGTGGTGATTCTGGAGTCTTTATTCTGGTGGGGACTGATTCTGGGGTCTGTATTATGGTGGGTGGTGAATCTGGGGTCTGTATTATGGTGGGTGGTGATTCTGGGGTCTGTATTATGGTGGGTGGTGATTCTGGGGTCTGTATTATGGTGGGTGGTGATTCTGGGGTCTGTATTATGGTGGGTGGTGATTCTGGGGTCTGTATTATGGTGGGTGGTGATTCTGGGGTCTGTATTATGGTGGGTGGTGATTCTGGGGTCTGTATTATGGTGGGTGATGATTCTGGGGTCTGTATTATGGTGGGTGGTGATTCTGGGGTCTGTATTATGGTGGGTGGTGATTCTGGGGTCTGTATTCTGGTGGGGACTGATTCTGGGGTCTGTATTATGGTGGGTGGTGATTCTGGAGTCTTTATTCTGGTGGGGACTGATTCTCGGGTCTGTATTATGGTGGGTGGTGAATCTGGGGTCTGTATTATGGTGGGTGGTGATTCTGGGGTCTGTATTATGGTGGGTGGTGATTCTGGGGTCTGTATTATGGTGGGTGGTGATTCTGGGGTCTGTATTATGGTGGGGGCGGATTCTGAGGTCTGTATTATGGTGGGTGGTGATTATGGAGTCTGTATTATGGTGGGTGGTGATTCTGAGGTCTGCATTATGGTGGGGTCTGATTCTGGGGTCTGTATTATGGTGGGTGGTGATTCGGGGTCTGTATTATGGTGGTTGGTGATTCTGGGGTCTGTATTATTGTGGGGGCGGATTCTGGGGTCTGTATTATGGTGGGTGGTGATTATGGGGTCTGTATTATGGTGAAGTCTGATTCTGGGGTCTGTATTATGGTGGATGGTGATTCTAGGGCCTCTATTATGGTTGGGGCTGATTCTGGGGTCTGTATTATGGTGGGGGCTGATTCTGGGGTTTGTATTATGGTGAGTGGTGATTCTGGGGTCTGTATTATGGTGGGTGGTTATTCTGGGGTCTGTATTATGGTGGGTGGTGATTCTGGGGTCTGTATTATGGTGGGTGGTGATTCTGGGGTCTGTATTATGGTGGGTGGTGATTCTGGGGTCTGTATTATGGTGGGTGGTGATTCTGGGGTCTGTATTATGGTGGGTGGTGATTCTGGGGTCTGTATTATGGTGGGTGGTGATTCTGGGGTCTGTATTATGGTGGGTGGTGATTCTGGGGTCTGTATTATGGTGGGTGGTGATTCTGGGGTCTGTATTATGGTGGGTGGTGATTCTGGTGTCTGTATTATGGTGGGTGGTGATTCTGGTGTCTGTATTATGGTGGGTGACAATTCTGGGGTTCTGTATTATGGTGGGTGGTGATTCTGGGGTCTGTATTATGGTGGGTGGTGATTCTGGGGTCTGTATTATGGTGGGTGGTGATTCTGGGGTCTGTATTCTGGTGGGGACTGATTCTGGGGTCTGTATTATGGTGGGTGGTGATTCTGGAGTCTTTATTCTGGTGGGGACTGATTCTCGGGTCTGTATTATGGTGGGTGGTGAATCTGGGGTCTGTATTATGGTGGGTGGTGATTCTGGGGTCTGTATTATGGTGGGTGGTGATTCTGGGGTCTGTATTATGGTGGGTGGTGATTCTGGGGTCTGTATTATGGTGGGGGCGGATTCTGAGGTCTGTATTATGGTGGGTGGTGATTATGGAGTCTGTATTATGGTGGGTGGTGATTCTGAGGTCTGCATTATGGTGGGGTCTGATTCTGGGGTCTGTATTATGGTGGGTGGTGATTCGGGGTCTGTATTATGGTGGTTGGTGATTCTGGGGTCTGTATTATTGTGGGGGCGGATTCTGGGGTCTGTATTATGGTGGGTGGTGATTATGGGGTCTGTATTATGGTGAAGTCTGATTCTGGGGTCTGTATTATGGTGGATGGTGATTCTAGGGCCTCTATTATGGTTGGGGCTGATTCTGGGGTCTGTATTATGGTGGGGGCTGATTCTGGGGTTTGTATTATGGTGAGTGGTGATTCTGGGGTCTGTATTATGGTGGGTGGTTATTCTGGGGTCTGTATTATGGTGGGTGGTGATTCTGGGGTCTGTATTATGGTGGGTGGTGATTCTGGGGTCTGTATTATGGTGGGTGGTGATTCTGGGGTCTGTATTATGGTGGGTGGTGATTCTGGGGTCTGTATTATGGTGGGTGGTGATTCTGGGGTCTGTATTATGGTGGGTGGTGATTCTGGGGTCTGTATTATGGTGGGTGGTGATTCTGGGGTCTGTATTATGGTGGGTGGTGATTCTGGGGTCTGTATTATGGTGGGTGGTGATTCTGGGGTCTGTATTATGGTGGGTGGTGATTCTGGTGTCTGTATTATGGTGGGTGGTGATTCTGGTGTCTGTATTATGGTGGGTGACAATTCTGGGGTTCTGTATTATGGTGGGTGGTGATTCTGGGGTCTGTATTATGGTGGGTGGTGATTCTGGGGTCTGTATTATGGTGGGTGGTGATTCGGGGGTCTGTATTATGGTGGGTGGTGATTCGGGGGTCTGTATTATGGTGGGTGGTGATTCGGGGGTCTGTATTATGGTGGGGGGTGATTCGGGGGTCTGTATTATGGTGGATGGTGATTCTGGGGTCTGAATTATGGTGGATGGTGATTCTGGGATCTATATTATGGTGGGTGGTGATTCTGGGGTCTGTATTATGGTGGGTGGTGATTCTGGGGTCTGTATTATGGTGGATGGTGATTCTGGGATCTATATTATGGTGGGTGGTGATTCTGGGGTCTGTATTATGGTGGGTGGTGATTCTGGGGTCTGTATTATGGTGGGTGGTGATTCTGGGGTCTGTATTATGGTGGGTGGTGATTCTGGGGTCTGTATTATGGTGGGGTCTGATTCTGGGGTCTGTATTATGGTGGGTGGTGATTCTGGGGTCTGTATTATGGTGGGTGGTGATTCTGGGGTCTGTATTCTGGTGGGGACTGATTCTGGGGTCTGTATTATGGTGGGTGGTGATTCTGGAGTCTTTATTCTGGTGGGGACTGATTCTCGGGTCTGTATTATGGTGGGTGGTGAATCTGGGGTCTGTATTATGGTGGGTGGTGATTCTGGGGTCTGTATTATGGTGGGTGGTGATTCTGGGGTCTGTATTATGGTGGGTGGTGATTCTGGGGTCTGTATTATGGTGGGGGCGGATTCTGAGGTCTGTATTATGGTGGGTGGTGATTATGGAGTCTGTATTATGGTGGGTGGTGATTCTGAGGTCTGCATTATGGTGGGGTCTGATTCTGGGGTCTGTATTATGGTGGGTGGTGATTCGGGGTCTGTATTATGGTGGTTGGTGATTCTGGGGTCTGTATTATTGTGGGGGCGGATTCTGGGGTCTGTATTATGGTGGGTGGTGATTATGGGGTCTGTATTATGGTGAAGTCTGATTCTGGGGTCTGTATTATGGTGGATGGTGATTCTAGGGCCTCTATTATGGTTGGGGCTGATTCTGGGGTCTGTATTATGGTGGGGGCTGATTCTGGGGTTTGTATTATGGTGAGTGGTGATTCTGGGGTCTGTATTATGGTGGGTGGTTATTCTGGGGTCTGTATTATGGTGGGTGGTGATTCTGGGGTCTGTATTATGGTGGGTGGTGATTCTGGGGTCTGTATTATGGTGGGTGGTGATTCTGGGGTCTGTATTATGGTGGGTGGTGATTCTGGGGTCTGTATTATGGTGGGTGGTGATTCTGGGGTCTGTATTATGGTGGGTGGTGATTCTGGGGTCTGTATTATGGTGGGTGGTGATTCTGGGGTCTGTATTATGGTGGGTGGTGATTCTGGGGTCTGTATTATGGTGGGTGGTGATTCTGGTGTCTGTATTATGGTGGGTGGTGATTCTGGTGTCTGTATTATGGTGGGTGACAATTCTGGGGTTCTGTATTATGGTGGGTGGTGATTCTGGGGTCTGTATTATGGTGGGTGGTGATTCTGGGGTCTGTATTATGGTGGGTGGTGATTCGGGGGTCTGTATTATGGTGGGTGGTGATTCGGGGGTCTGTATTATGGTGGGTGGTGATTCGGGGGTCTGTATTATGGTGGGGGGTGATTCGGGGGTCTGTATTATGGTGGATGGTGATTCTGGGGTCTGAATTATGGTGGATGGTGATTCTGGGATCTATATTATGGTGGGTGGTGATTCTGGGGTCTGTATTATGGTGGGTGGTGATTCTGGGGTCTGTATTATGGTGGGGTCTGATTCTGGGGTCTGTATTATGGTGGGTGGTGATTCTGGGGTCTGTATTATGGTGGGTGGTGATTCTGGGGTCTGATTCTGGGGTCTGTATTATGGTGGGTGACAATTCTGGGGTCTGTATTATGGTGGGTGGTGATTCTGGGGTCTGTATTATTGTAGGGGCGGATTCTGGGGTCTGTATTATGGTGGGTGGTGATTCTGGGGTCTGTATTATGGTGGGTGGTGATTCTGAGGTCTGTATTATGGTGGGGGGTGATTCGGGGGTCTGTATTATGGTGGATGGTGATTCTGGGGTCTGAATTATGGTGGATGGTGATTCTGGGATCTATATTATGGTGGGTGGTGATTCTGGGGTCTGTATTATGGTGGGGTCTGATTCTGGGGTCTGTATTATGGTGGGTGGTGATTCGGAGGTCTGTATTATGGTGGGGTCTGATTCTGGGGTCTGTATTGTGGTGGGGTCTGATTCGGGGGTCTGTATTGTGGTGGGGTCTGATTCTGGGGTCTGTATTATGGTGGGTGGTGATTCTGGGGTCTGTATTATGGTGGGGGCGGATTCTGAGGTCTGTATTATGGTGGGTGGTGATTATGGGGTCTGTATTATGGTGGGTGATGATTCTGAGGTCTGTATTATGGTGGGGTCTGATTCTGGGGTCTGTATTATGGTGGGTGGTGATTCGGGGGTCTGTATTATGGTGGTTGGTGATTCTGGGGTCTGTATTATTGTGGGGGCGGATTCTGGGGTCTCTATTATGGTGGGTGGTGATTATGGGGTCTGTATTATGGTGGGTGGTGATTCTGGGGTCTGTATTATGGTGAAGTCTGATTCTGGGGTCTGTATTATGGTGGATGGTGATTCTAGGGCCTGTATTATGGTGGGGGCTGATTCTGGGGTCTGTATTATGGTGGGGGCTGATTCTGGGGTCTGTATTATGGTGGGGGCTGATTCTGGGGTTTGTATTATGGTGGGTGGTGATTCTGGGGTCTGTATTATGGTGGGTGCTGATTCTGGGGTCTGTATTATGGTGGGTGGTGATTCTGGGGTCTGTATTATGGTGGGTGACGATTCTGGGGTCTGTATTATGGTGGGTGGTGATTCTGGGGTCTGTATTATGGTGAGGTCTGATTCTGGGGTCTGTATTATGGTGAGGTCTGATTCGGGGGTCTGTATTATGGTGGGTGGTGATTCGGGGGTCTGTATTATGGTGGGTGGTGATTCGGGGGTCTGTATTATTGTGGGGGCGGATTCTGGGGTCTGTATTATGGTGGGTGGTGATTATGGGGTCTATATTATGGTGGGTGGTGATTCTGGGGTCTGTATTATGGTCGGTGGTGATTCTGGGGTCTGTATTATGGTGGATGGTGATTCTGGGTTCTGTATTATGGTGGGGGCTGATTCTGGGGTCTGTATTATGGTGGGTGGTGATTCTGGGGTCTGTATTATGGTGGGTGACGATTCTGGGGTCTGTATTATGGTGGGTGGTGATTCTGGGGTCTGTATTATGGTGGGTGACGATTCTGGGGTCTGTATTATGGTGGGTGGTGATTCTGGGGTCTGTATTATGGTGAGGTCTGATTCGGGGGTCTGTATTATGGTGGGTGGTGATTCTGGGGTCTGTATTATGGTGGATGGTGATTCTAGGGCCTGTATTATGGTGGGGGCTGATTCTGGGGTCTGTATTATGGTGGGGGCTGATTCTGGGGTCTGTATTATGGTGGGGGCTGATTCTGGGGTCTGTATTATGGTGGGTGGTGATTCTGGGGTCTGTATTATGGTGGGTGCTGATTCTGGGGTCTGTATTATGGTGGGTGGTGATTCTGGGGTCTGTATTATGGTGGGTGACGATTCTGGGGTCTGTATTATGGTGGGTGGTGATTCTGGGGTCTGTATTATGGTGAGGTCTGATTCTGGGGTCTGTATTATGGTGAGGTCTGATTCGGGGGTCTGTATTATGGTGGGTGGTGATTCGGGGGTCTGTATTATGGTGGGTGGTGATTCGGGGGTCTGTATTATTGTGGGGGCGGATTCTGGGGTCTGTATTATGGTGGGTGGTGATTATGGGGTCTGTATTATGGTGGGTGGTGATTCTGGGGTCTGTATTATGGTCGGTGGTGATTCTGGGGTCTGTATTATGGTGGATGGTGATTCTGGGTTCTGTATTATGGTGGGGGCTGATTCTGGGGTCTGTATTATGGTGGGTGGTGATTCTGGGGTCTGTATTATGGTGGGTGGTGATTCTGGGGTCTGTATTATGGTGGGTGGTGATTCTGAGGTCTGTATTATGGTGGGGTCTGATTCTGGGGTCTGTATTGTGGTGGGGTCTGATTCGGGGGTCTGTATTGTGGTGGGGTCTGATTCGGGGGTCTGTATTGTGGTGGGGTCTGATTCGGGGGTCTGTATTATGGTGGGTGGTGATTCAGGGGTCTGAATTATGGTGGGGTCTGTATTGTGGTGGGGTCTGTATTATGGTGTGGACTGATTCTGGGGTCTGTATTATTGTGGGGTCTGATTCTGGGGTCTGTATTATGGTGGGTGGTGATTCTGGGGTCTGTATTATGGTGGGTGGTGATTCTGGGGTCTGTATTATGGTGGGTGGTGATTCTGGGGTCTGTATTATGGTGGGTGGTGATTCTGGGGTCTGTATTATGGTGGTGGGGGATTCTGGGGTCTGTATTATGGTGGGTGGTGATTCTGGGGTCTGTATTATGGTGGGTGGTGATTCTGGGGTTTGTATTATGGCGGGGTCTGATTCTGGGGTTTGTATTATGGCGGGGTCTGATTCTGGGGTCTGTATTATGGTGGGATTCTGGGGTCTGTATTATGGTGGGTGGAGATTCTGGGGTTTGTATTATGGCGGGGTCTGATTCTGGGGTCTGTATTATGGTGGGATTCTGGGGCCTGTATTATGGTGGGTGGTGATTCTGGGGTTTGTATTATGGTGGAATTTTGGGGTCTGTATTATGGTGGGTGGTGATTCTGGGGTCTGTATTATGGTGGGTGGTGATTCTGGGGTCTGTATAATGGTGGGTGGTGATTCTGGGGTCTGTATTATGGTGGTGATTATGGAGTCTGTATTATGGTGGGTGGTGATTCTGAAGTCTGCATTATGGTGAGGTCTGATTCTGGGGTCTGTATTATGGTGTGTGGTGATTCTGGGGTCTGTATTATGGTGGTGATTATGGGGTCTGCATTATGGTGGGTGGTGATTCTGAAGTCTGCATTATGGTTAGGTCTGATTCTGGGGTCTGTACTGTGGTGGGGTCTGATTCATACTACCTGTTGCTCACCGCTTTTGGATGACAAGCCGACAAAAACTGGTGACCTGCCTCAGCTGAGAGGGCTTTTCCTGTATGTCAGCACATAAGTGCTGAGAGCAAGTACCTAGGCACCTTCAGAATAAAAGCAGCGGAAGAAAGTGCCAGGGAGTATGCATTATTTTTAATACACCCTCACCACTCAAAAATGTTTTTTTTTTTTTTATAAATTCTGAAAATCTAATACACAGCACAGACCTGCAATATAAAGTTTAACTAAATAAAGTAGAACAAACAATTTCTTTGAATGAGGAAACAGTACTAGCACTGTATTCGGTGTTTATCCTTTGGGGGTTTTCTTTTGATTCTCTAGCTTTACAAGTGATATTTATCCAGCTTTTATAAAAAAAAAAAAAAAAAAAAAAAGAATGTGCTATTAAGAGCATATCCATGAGGATGCAAGTTACTACATGCATTTTGAGGTACCCAAGCAGTTTTAATTCTGGAGTTCTCACCTTACATGGCTGTATTCTGAACGCTCTTATTCTCATGTCTACTCTTTGAAGCTGGTCAATAAGAGGGAGCAGTAGGATAAGTCCAGGACCTTTAGGTGGACGTATCCGACCAAGGCGAAACACCACTACCCTCTCATAATCTGGAACGATCTGTTAAAATAAAATAGTAATAAAATCACATTCAGTAAATATTAAGGATGCTCCAATACCATTTTTTTATGGTGTACCAATACTTTTTATAAGTACTTTTTTTTTCAATGTCACGTGACAGGGTTTACATTTTTTTTCTTTTTTTATGGGAAAAATGGGTGTTTGTTTAGTTTTTATTAGAGGAAGGGCTTTTTTTTATATATAAAAAAAAAAAATTTGATTGAAACTTTTTGAAAAGGGGGGTGATTCAAACTTATTAGGGAAGGGGTTAAGGAGTTAATTCACATTTATTACATATTATTTATTTTATTTTTTTTTTACACATTTTTCTCACAATTTTTTAGTCCCCATAGGGAACTATTACACACTGATCAATGCTCTGCCATAGCATAGCATTGATCACTGTTATCGGCGCTCCTTTACTACTGCCTACGATGGATGGCTGCAGTATAGGTGCGACAATCAGATGGCACAGAGCATGGTAAGGGACCTCCGCCCATCCTCTCAGCTGATCCTGACACACAATTTTACTGAGGTGATCAAAATCAGCATCCCTGAGCTAACCGGCAATTCATTTCAGATTTTTAAGATGCCGCAATCAACTTTAATTGCGGCGGCGTTTAAAGGGATAATGCCGAACATTACTGTGATCGGTGATGTCCAGCATTAGCTACGGGTCCCGGCTATGACATGTGCTGAGCGCGCTGCTTAGTTCAGTAGCGTGCACAGGGCACCTCCGTGATTTTATATTGTTCATGCCAGTGGCGTAAGTTATAGCGAAAGTTTACACTAGCTCAGAGCTAGCTTACATTTTTACATGCAGCAGCTTTACTAAAGACTGAATGTGAAGACAGCTAATGTGTATAGGCACCTTAATCATGCCTGTATGTATGTAGGCGTTTATTTTTTCCAATGCAAAACTAAGCCATGAAAATACAGCCTCATCCTGGTGGCGCTATTACCCTCAAGCTAGAGATCTGCACTCTGTGAATAAGGTAGAAAGCTCTTGTAAGGCTACGTTCACATGGCTGTTCTCTCCTGTCCTGCTATTCTCCCATCATTGCTGCTAAATGGACCATACTAACAAACAGATGCAAACTGATACAGAGGGATGACATTAAAGTGGTACTCCGTTGCTTAGACATCTTATCCCCTATCCAAAGGATAGGGGATAAGATGGCTGATCGCGGGGGTCCCGCCACTGGGGACCCGCCGCTGGGGACCCCCGTGATCTTGCATGCCGCACCCTGTTAGAATCAGTCCCCGGAGTGTGTTTGCTCCGGGTCTGATTACTGTCAATCAAGGGGACGGAGCATTGTGACGTCACGGCTCCGCCCCCTCAATGCAAGCCTATGGGAGGGGGCGTGACAGCTGTCACGCCCCCTCCATAGGCTTGCATTGAGGGGGCAGAGCGTGACGTCACACGGGGGCGGAGCCGTGACATCACAATGCTCCGTCCCCGTGATTGACAGTAATCAGACCCGAAGCGAACACGCTCCGGGGACTGATTCTAACAGGGTGCGGCGTGCAAGATCACGGGGGTCCCCAGCGGCGGGACCCCCGCGATCAGGCATCTTATACCCTATCCTTTGGATAGGGGATAAGATGTCTAAGCGCCAGAGTAACCCATTAAGTGGCATCCTGTTGTATCAATTTTAATCTGTTTGTATCCTTTATTGGTTGCTCCCACCTTTTCTGAGAATGCTCAGAAGTAATAATGGATCAAAAACGGATTGAAAAAAAACGGAATAGGAATAGGAACCACACGAGTGCAAATGGGTGACAAAGCACTGTAAAAAAAAAAATCCCAATAACGTCAATGGGATCTATTTACAGCCATTTGCAAAAGGCTTGAACAGATTTGATAACGGGCATGAATTAACGGGGACAGAAGTTAATGTGAACGAGCCCTAAGATGGTAGTTACTGCATATTTGGTGCATAAGGGACTTGATTGAAACCAAGGTAAAGGGGTACATACATATTCTAATGCTAAATGCAGTTTTTCTGTGGGTCACCTCCACTTTACAGAATATTTATACCTTTAGGAAACACCAGATGGATATAGGTAAAGTGAGGAGAAGAATTATAGCTGAAAGGCAGGTAATCCACACGTGACAGCACCACGTCAGCCATGAGTGAGAGGCATCTGTTGAGAAATACATGTGTGTGCTTAGCTTCAGAAATGTAACATATTACAGCAAGCATTGTCAGATATAGCAATTTAGGATTTCTCTTATTAACCTTTGTGCTTTTGCTATTTATGAGTAACCTATTACCAATTTCATGCAGCCTGAACCACAAGTCATCAGTGGTCCACCGTGGCTTCTCCACGGCCGTGATAAAAAAAAAATGTCACACAGGCAGGAAATGGGGTAAATAAAATAAAAAATTATAATAAAAAAAAAGAAACAAAACCTATATTCACCCCTCAGCTTGTAGCCACTATTGCTACTGTTTCCCCTGCTAGTGCTGCAATGACATCCTTATTCAGTGAGAATGTGACACTGCAGCCAATCATTGGCCTCATACATGTGACCACTGAGGCTAGTAATTGGCTGCAGTGTTACATGGTCAATGTTCAGGGTTGTCACTGCAGCACTTCTAGCAGGGGAAACTGGAACAAGGGCAACAAGGGTGGGTATGATGTTTTTTTTTTTTTTTTTTTTTTTTTATCCTATTTATCCCATTCCTGCTCCTTGGCAGTTTTTAAAAATCTCAGCATGTTGAGGTGGTTTTTTTCCCCATAAAAGAGTGTGTTTTATGTTGGGAGCAGTAGTAGCTGCCCTAAGGGACAGATCGGGAGAAGGGGGCGGCCTGTGGAACTGCTCTGCTCCCCGGCACTGTACTGTACTCCGGAGCGGTGATGTAAAGAGAACTTCACATCACAGATTCATATTTTCCACTGAGAGTTGTGATTGGCCAGATGGCATTTATTAAAATACAGTAAATACATTAGTAATAAAAAGTTAAAATGAAAATAAAAAAGATATTAATTTAAAAAAAAGACATGGACCCCTTATCCATTTTTAATATTGCAGGGTACATTTCAAGTCCCTGCTGACACACATAAATTGTTTCCTGCTTAAAAAATAAAATAAAAAAAGCTTTGTTATAAAAATAGAAAATTTGTTCCCTACTGCATTTTTTTGGGTACCCAAATAAAATTCGGAAAAGACTCCCGCAGGGAAACCGCTAAAGGGGCCAAAAATGCAATTTCCACAGAAAGGTAAAAATGCCAGAAAAACCGACAAAACGCAGGGAAAATCAGTGACCGTAACTAAAAATTAAACAAATGGCAGAAAAAAAAAACACAAGTGGAAACCTAGCCTTAGGGCTCGGACATGTCCTGTCTCATAGACGGCAATGCAGTCCAGCAGAATTCTGCCTAAAGACTTAACATGTTCATTCTTGGCCAAAAACATCTCCAGTGTGAGGGTATCTTTGGTTGGGGTGGTGGGCAATGAATATGCTTATGATTCTATGCTTGTTTGATTTGTCATTTTACTGTATTAGGGCCAGTTCACACCACGTTTTTAGCAATACGTGACCGTATCCAGGGGGGAGCAAAAACCGGGCGCTCCCATATCCCAGCCGGCCCCGGCCCGTATGTAATGCATTTCAATGAGCCGAGAGTCAAACGCAGACTCAGGTTGGCAAATTTTTGTCCCGTATACCGTTTTTCTGCACCGACCTAAAACCGTGGTATAGGTTTGGCATAGGGTGTATGTCTCACTGCTTTCCTCATAGGTTTTTCTTTTGGCCTTTTTGGAAAATTGCCCTTGCAGTTTTTGAGCCAAAGTCAGTAGGAAGAAGTTTAAGTCCTTTCTATATATTTCCTATTCCTTTGGAATACACTTCTAATTTTGGCACAAAAACTGCAGTGGCAGTTTTTCTAAAAAATTGCCAGAAAAAAATCTTTGTGGAAACCTAACCTGAATCTGAGTTATTTTGTGCCTTTTCTGTTTATTTGGTGCCCCTTATCTTGGAGATACACAAGTCTGCATATAAGCTGTAGACATAAAATGACAAGAAATTGCATCAGCAAATTTGTTTTATCTAAAACTAGCTGAGTACCCGGTGTTGCCCGGTTTTTCCTTCCTAATCCTTGTTGTGGAGGAAAATCAACAGAGGAAGCTTTTGACTTCATATCCCGTCCTCATATATTGTTGTCATATCCCAACACCATATCCCGTATTTTGCGACAATTATAGTAAAGAAAACCTGACTAAACCCGTTGATAAATGTCCATAAATATGTGTACCAGGTATTGAAATATCTCCAGCCGTACAGAAGTTATGTGGGAACATACATTTTCATTGATTTGCATTGGACTTTAAACGAAAACCCCGACCCTCACAAATGGGGGGTAGTTAAGGGTTAAATTAACTATCCTATATTTTAAGTGGACATATAAGTAACATGTGACCAAGTATTATCGAAATATCTCCAGCCGTTTGGAAGTTATGCAGTAACATATTTCCCATAGACTTGCATGGGACTTTAAACAAAAATCCCGACCCTGGAAAATGGGGGTGAGTAAGGGCAGTGGCGTAGCTATACAGGTCGCAACGGTCGCCAATGGCGACCGGGCCCGTTAACCAGGGGGGCCCGCAGGGCCCCCCTTGCCACAATCACATTATGGCCGGCACCGCCATTAATTAATCAGCATGACTGCAGCCGCTGCTACCAGACCTGTCTGTCTGGCAGCAGCGCAGTCTACATGAGGAGGACCTGGGGTGGAACCTGAGTGACTATCCCACCCCTGGCATGGCACGTACGGCGCCAACAGGAAGCCCTGCCTCTCTCCTTCCGCAGTGACTGCCCGTAATCTCACCTAGTCACACCGCCTGCAGGACCGTCAGTCACAGCCCGGTAATCCGCCAGCAGGACCGTCTGTCTGACTGCTTCCCTTTCCTCCGCGCATTATAAATGAACGGCGCTGCAGTGTGCAGCGCCGTTCATTTATGGCAGTTTTCTTCAACCTGCGGACCTCCAGATGTTGCAAAACTACAACTCCCAGCATGCCCGGACAGCCGTTGGTGGTCCGGGCATGCTGGGAATTGTAGTTTTGCAACATCTAGAGGTCCGCAGGTTGGAGACCACTGATTTAAGGCATGCCTATGAAGTTAGAGCAGGAACTCCTGCGCTCACTTCAAAGTAGTTGCGCATAGTGACATCCTCTGATGTCAGAAGCCAGTGTTTTCCAACCATGGAGCCTTCAGCTGTTGTAAAACTACAACCTTTGGCTGTTTGGGCATGCTGGGATTTGTAGTTTTGGGTCTCCTGCTGTTGCAAAACTACAACTCCCAGCATGCCCGGAAAGCCAAAGGCTGTCTGGGCATGCTGGGAGTTGTAGTTTTGCAACAGCTGGAGGTGCCATGGTTGGAAAACACTGGCTTACAGTAAATGTCTTAAAAGGAGTACTCCAGGATGCAAAAATTGTCATTCAGACTGCCAGCAGTAAAATAATAAATATACATACTTGCTGTTGCTCCCCTGGTGCCTCCAGTAACCCGCTCTGGCCTCCGCCCCGATCCTTTTCCTGGTTGCCGGTGGTCGGTGAGTCACACTGCCGCTAAGCCTATCGCCGGCCGAGGCGGGGCTTGGCTGAGTGCAGTATGACTCACCGACCACCGGCAACCAGGAAAAGGATCGGGGCGGAGGCCAGAGCGGGTTACTGGAGGCACCAGGGGAGCAACAGCAAGTATGTATATTTATTATTTTACTGCTGGCAGTCTGAATGGCAATTTTTGCATCCTGGAGTACTCTTTAAGTTAGAGAAATATATATTGTGAACACCCCTCTTATCATAAATCATCCTGTACAGATTAACATTAGGGTAGAGTTACATGTAACATCCGCAGCCAATGACTTGACTCTATAGAGTGCCTCCTGCTGGTTTCCCCCTTGTGTGCTGCTCACAACAGCAATCTGCCACTAACAAGCAGCCACACAGGGACCTGCGAGTCACCACGGGCACATGCTATGTTCTCGGAAACATCATGGAGCGGCTGGTAGCGGCGGATTGCTGCTGTAAGCAGGACACGGGGGAAAACAGCTGGAGGCACACTATAGGGTCAAGTCATTGACCGATCAGCAGAGTAACATACACTACTGATCTGTTACATGTGACCCTACCCTAAGGGTGCATTCACATGTGCGTATTTTTGCTGCAGATTTGGTTCAGCAGATTTTGCTGCCCATTGACTTCAATGGGTAGCAAAATGTACCACAGCAAATCTGCAAATCTGCAGCAGAAAATTTCTTGAATCTGTGGGGGGAGGGGAGGGGCGATTTGTGGGCTGCACACGTTCAGCCATCCTGAATAATGGTATCTGCTTGTTCATGAGGTGATCATAGAATTTGGGGTCCGGAGGCAGCGTGTGTATGTATGGTGTGTGTGTGTGTATGTACTGTATGTACTGTATGTATGAATGATGTGTGTGTATGTACTGTATGTATGATGTATGAATGATGTGTGTATGAATGATAGGTGTGTGAAAACAAGATGTATGTATGATGTGTGGAGATGTATTATGCGGGGGGATCTGGAGGCGGCGGGTGTATGTATGATATGTGTATGCATGATATGTGTGTGTGTATGTATTATGCATGTGTGGGGTGGGGGGGCGGAGGCGGCGTGTCTATGATGTGTGTGTATGTACTATATGTATGAATTGTTCGTGTGTGTATGTACTGTATGTGGCAGTATTATATTCAGGGGGTACATTGGGTGGCAGGATTATATTCAGGGGGTACATTGGGTGGCAGGATTATATTTGGGGGGTACAGTGGGTGGTAGTATATGCAGGAGGTACAGTGGATGGTAGTTTTATATTCAGGGGGTACAGTATTTAGCAGAATAATAATGATTATTGTCTTCATACAGAGGATGAGGAGCCTATGATGTCCGGGCGTCAGACTCTGCAGAGAAGATGGAGCTGGAAGACGTCCTGACGTCTGAACCAGATGAAGAAGAAAAGAAAAGACAACAGAGAAGACATCACTCAGGTCACTGATATCATTGTGTATTCTCCTGACTGTCCTATCAGCTGGAGTCACTTGTTCCACAGTGATGATGGGTGATGCTGTACCCTAATCTGGGGCTCTCCAGCTGTTGTAAAACTACAACTCCTATAATGCCGGAGGCTCTCCAGACATGATGGGAGTTATAGCTTTATAACAGCTGGAGAGCAACTGGAACCAGGGTGATTGAGTGATTGGTGGGGGCCCCAGCAGTTGGACCCCCACTAGAAAAATGGTCTGCTTATTCTTAAATGCCTGGGCATATGTTTTGTCTGTCTGGCCTGCCTGTTAGTCACTTATATAGTTGTGTATTCTCCTGACTGTGTCTCATCAGTGCTGTAGTCACTGAAATGTTTATGCGGCAGAGTAGGGGATCGTCCGAGATTGGGGAAGAGGGTTGTCAGGTGGTAGGGGGGCCCAAGGCAATTTTTCGCACCGGGGCCCTTGGGTTTCTAGCTACGCCCCTGAGTAAGGGTTAAATCACCTATCCTATGTTTGTTGTTGACATATAAGTAACCTGTGTGCCAAGTTTCATGTTAATATCTTGGACGTGATGCTGGAACATACACACACACTGAGATATATATATATATATATATATATATATATATATAGATAGATAGATAGATAGATAGATAGATAGATAGATTAATGGGATCAGTGAGAGATGGTTGTGATGATTTTATTAAATAATCAAGATAATGAAAAATAGGGATGATGCTGGTACTTGTACAAATTTCTCCAATACCTGATGTCCGGCATTAACCCTTTAGATGCTGTGATCATAGTTGAACACTGCCTGAAATAACAGTCAAGTCCTGAAATAACTGCTTGTTATTGGGATCACTGTGTTGAAATAGCGGTGTCCCGATTCCGATGTGCCGATCCCATACCATGCTCCGTGTTGCCCGATCGTCGCTCCTATACTGCAGCCAGCCATGGCAGGCAGTAGTAAAGGAGCACCGATAACATTGATCTATGCTATGCTATGGCACAGCATTGATCAGTATATCTACAGATTGCATGTATGGGGATATATAAATAAATAATAATAAATGTGAATTAACCCCTTCCTTAAAAAGTTTGAACCACCCCCATTTTTAAAAAGTTTAAATACATTTTTTTGTTTTTTTCAATATAAAAAAGCACTTCCTCTAATAAAAACTGAAAACACCCCCCCCCCTTTTTCCCCCCATTTAAAAAAAAAATTAAAATAAAAAAACCCTGTCACATGACATTTAAAAAAGTATCAGTACTCGCACTTGGTCTTAACCCCTTCCCTCCCCAGGACATAAGCGTGCGGCAGGGGGATTGAGGCGCTGCCAGGGGACGCAGCAAAGATCGCCGCTGCGAGGCTATTAACCCTTTAAGTCCCGCTATCAAAGCTACAGTTGCTTGCAAAACGTCTTTGGGTGGGTTCACACCACAATTTTGTTATACGGTTTCATTTAAAAAAAATGTAAGCAACCGCACAGAAAACCATGCCCATAGACTTCCCATTCAAAACCGTATGCACCATATTGTATACGATTGTCTCTGTTTTTCAAACCACACGGTTTTTTACCTTTTTTTTTCTGGACAGAAAACCGTAGCCTACCACGGTTTTTGGTCGGGTGAAAAACCGTATTAAACCGCTTACATTTCTTTTTTTTCAGTGGGAACCGTACAGAACCATATGTGTGTACGGTTCCATCCAGTTTTCACCATTTGGTTTTTGACTTTCCACATTTTTTTTTTCTTGGAATTTCAATCAAACAAGTGAAACTTTATTCATAATGGAGTGAAAAGTTCAAAACTTATGTTTTTTTCCCCTTAAAAAACGGATGCCAACGGACATAATTTTCCAAACCGCATACGATTTTCAACCGTATACAGATAGAAATTTGTACACACGTTTTGATACAGTTTAGTCAGGTTTTGAGGAATCAGTTTTTTTTTAATCAAAAACCTGATACAGGAACCGTATAGCAAAATCATGGTGTGAAACCAGCCTGTGTTCATTCACACATCAAGGAAAAGTGGTAGCAGTTATCACCTGCCAATACGAGGGCCGACCTCACCTGTACAATACAGTGACCCCCCGACCTATGATGGCCCCGACATACGATCATTTCAACATACGATGGCCTCTCAGAGGCCATCGCATGTTGAAGGCAGAATCAACATACGATGCTTTTGTATGTCAGGGCCATCGCATAAACGGCTATCCGGCAGCGTAGACTGCTTCAGCTGTCACCGGATAGCCGTTTACGGTGCCCCGCGTGGTCCGCTGACGATCACCTACCTGTCCTCGGGGCTCCGATATGTCCTCTTCGGGATCCCCTGCATCGTCGGCGCTCTCCATTGTCGTCATCACGTCGCTGCGCACGCCGCCCCGTCATCCAATAGGAGCGGCGTGCGTAACGACGCGATGGCGGCGACGGAGAGCGAGGATGCTGGGGAAGCAGAGGCCTTGCCGGAACGTTGGGACGGCGACATCCATGGCAACGGTGACGAGTGGTGACGGTCCAGAGCGGCGGGGACAGGTGAGTACAACTTCCTCTACCAGTGGTCTTCAACCTGCGGTCCTCCAGATGTTGCAAAACTACAACTCCCAGCATGCCCGGACAGCCGTTGGCTGTCCGGGCATGCTGGGTGTTGTAGTTTTGCAAAATCTGTAGGTACGCAGGTTGTAGACCACTGTCCTATACTTTACATTGCACGGATCCCTCAACATACCATGGTTTCAACAAATGATGGTCCATTTGGAACGGAGTACCATCGTATGTTGAGGGACCATTGTATATTGCTGTACATATAACTGCCTATATGAGAGTTCAGTAACTGTTCACACATAAAGAAATATTACCTGGTTTTGTAGCTGGAGTCTGTCCTTCTAGTGTGTGCGGTAAGGCTGAGTACTTATACTTCTCCCACATGGTGGAAACCTGCTACTAATAATATCACTGAACTCCTAGGGTAATACCCCGTAAGAAGACACCACACAAGTGCATGACAGCTGCGGTATCCTCCATAGAAAACTGCCCGGAATCCCTGAGAACGTCGCCAGGATGGTCAGTTACATTTGTCTCTTCCTGGTTACTATGCATGCATGACAGGGGTGACGTAAGTGACAGGGCCGCCCTGTCACTTACGTCACAGCAGTGTCATGTGACTTCAGTGGAGGGGAGGACTAACTTGCACTGCGGAGAGGTTACATGTGCGCAGAAAGTAACAAATCCTGTGTTTCCTACCTTGTGGGAAAGGAGTCTGCAGCCTGGACCTCCACTCTACACTGGAAACATGTGACCTCCACTCTAATTTTCCTTTTCCTTTTAAATCAACTTTATTGTAACAACCAACCACCAAATAGACAATATCTACTAGATAATGGGGACAATAGAGATACTAGAAATGGTATAAATAGAAATAGAGGTTAAAAATTTAGAGTGAGAATCAAATCTCTTATATAACTATTTATTAATTATAAATAACATCCTCTGCAGGGCCCTTGCATCGGATGCGAGACATAAAATACAGTGAAAGATACAAATGGATGGTTATATCCGAGGTTATTAAATTATATTATAAACACATCGGGGAAGATTTATCAAAACCTGTATAGAGGAAAACTTGCCCAGTTGCCCATAGCAACCAATCAGATCGCTTCTTTCATTCTTAGAAAGGCCTGTGAAAAATGAAAGAAGTGATCTGATTGGTTGCTATGGGCAACTGGGCAAGTTTTCCTCTGCACAGGTTTTGATAAATCTCCCCCATAAAACATATAGGATTGTGGGTTCAGTATCCTTTGTGTTCTCAAGTATTATTGTTGAACTTTTATGGATATTATCACTTGTCATGTCCTTTTCTATTCATTGAGAGCTTTGTATTAACAATCATTTCTTTGTGTGTATCACTGTACTGTACCTTGTTCACTGTTTATTCGGTCTTAGGACTGTAGTTACCGTAATTACTGACTGGAAGCAATGATTTTCCTGTTCTTCTCAGCCTCAATAAATGCTTCATGGTTTGACTATTAAAACATATAGGATGATCCCAAATGAGCAAGGGGAATATAAGTATGATGTATTGCACGATAAGAAGACAGGAGAGTAAATATGCTACTGTGGAAAACCGGGGGAAGGTGTACTCCCGTCTAGGACTGACAATTTGTATGTCCGTTCGGCTGTCACTTGTAAGGTGAGTATACTGTTGTTCAATAGCGCTGTAGGTACAGATAATTTGTACCACTGCAAATTCTAGTGGCTTGGACAGCACCGGGCCATTGGGACACTATGTGAAAGCGTTCAGCAGCTCTGTAGATACCAATGTCTTATTCTATTTCACTAGATTGGCCCAGGTGGCATAGTGCCGATATAATATGCAAAAATAACAAGTGTAGTATATGGTAGAGGCGCTCGGCAGCGCTGTAGATCCCTTTATCCTGTCCATTTTTACTTGATTGGTCCTGATGGCACAGGGCCAATATGATATACTAGTCACAAGTGAGATACTGTATGGGGCTGGTAGTATGTACCTCTTACCCACTCCTGGTTAGTAGATTGTCTGTAATATGAGTTCGTATCGCTGGCTCAAGCCCTGGATCCTATAGTACGGGTGAGCCGGTTATCAGCATGTGTGATGTACCAGCAGGGCCGGACTGGCTTACCGGGATAATCCCCGGTAGGCTGCTCGTCCCTTGGGCTGGCAGTGGCCGGCCCGTTCTTCGCTGCCCAATGCGACAGCAGTGCGGGCTGGCTATTATCAGGACCTGCAGCTGCAGAGTGGCAGAGCAGAGAGCTATAAGCTCCCAGCCCTGCCACTCACTCCACCTACCGACGGGAGGCCATGCAGGACGTCCGTGTCACGGCAAGGGTGGCGCAATGATATGACGTCATCATGCTGCCTACAGTGTGACAGTTGTGCAAATAAAAAAACAAAAAAACTTTTTTGGCTGTTAAATAAAACCAGTCGTCACTGTCAGTTCACGTCACAGTTGCCAGTTTTTTCGCCTGCAGGGCAAATTGTGTCACCCTAGTGCAAATCACATTAGGTGTGACAGTTGTGCAAATTAAAATAAAACATGCCTTTTTTGGCTGTTAAATAAAACCTGTCGTCACTGTCAGTTCATGTCACAGTTGCCAGTTTTTTTGCCTGCAGGGCAAATTGTCACCCTAGTGTAAATCACATTAGGTGTGACAGTTGTGCAAATAAAAAAATTTAAAAAAACTTTTTGGGCTGTTAAATAAAACCAGTCGTCACTGTCAGTTCACGTCACAGTTGCCAGTTTTTTTGCCTGCAGGGCAAATTGTGTCACCCTAGTGTAAATGAAATCTAACTTTTGTTGGCATATTATAAGAATGTCTAATCTGTAATTTGATGCCTTTTGGAGATTTTTTCCATCTTTCCTTGGCTTCTTTATGCACATTAATACAAATTTTTACCTGGGGTGCCCAAACTTTTGATCCCCACTGTATAAAAATATAAAGGGAACACTAAGATAACACATCCTCGATCTGAATTAATGAACTAAATCGTAAGAAATACTTTCATCTTTACATAGTTGAATGTGTTGACAACAAAATCACACAAAAAGTATTAATGGAAATCTAATTTATCAACCGATGGAGGTCTGGATATGGAGTCACACTCAAAATCTAAGTGGAAAATCACAGTACAGGCTGATCCAACTTTGATGTAATGTCCTTAAAACAAGTCAAAATGAGGCTCAGTAGTGTGTGTGGCCTCCACGTGCCTGTAGGACCTCCCTACAACACCTGGGCATGCTCCTGATGAGGTGGCGGATGGTTTCCTGAGGGATATCCTCCAATACTGACCCACCGCCAAACCGGTCATGCTGGAGGATGATGCAGGCAGCAGAACATTCTCCACGGCGTCTCCAGACTCTGTCACATATGCTCAGTGTGAACCTGCTTTCATCTGTGAAGAGCACAGGGCGCCAGTGGCGAATTTGCAAATCTTGGTGTTCTCTGTCAAATGCCAAATGTCCTGCACGGTGTTAGGCTGTAAGCACAACCCCCCATCCGTGGGCATCGGGCCCTAATACCTCCCTCATGGAGTCTGTTTCTGACCGTTTGAGTGGACACATGCACATTTGTGGCCTGCTGGAGGTCATTTTGCAGGGCTCTTGCAGTGCTCCTCCTTGCACAAAGGCGGAGGTAGCGGTCCTGCTGCTGGGTTGTTGCCCTCCTACGGCCTCCTCCACATCTCCTGATGTACTGGCCTGTCTCCTGGAAGCACCTCCATGCTCTGGACACTACTCTGACAAAGCAAACCTTCTTGACACAGCTCGCATTGATGTGCCATCCCTTTATCCTGTCCATTTTTACTTGATTGGTCCTGATGGCACAGGGCCAATATGATATACAAGTCACAAGTGAGATACTGTATGGGGCTGGTAGTATGCACCTCTTACCCACTCCTGGTTAATAGATTGTCTGTAATATGAGTTCGTATCGCTGGCTCAAGCCCTGGATCCTATAGTACGGGTGAGCCGGTTATCAGCATCTGTGATGTACCAGCAGGGCCGGATTGGCTTACCGGGATAATCCCCGGTAGGCTGCTCGTCCCTTGGACTGGCAGTGGCCGCCCCGTGTTTGGCTGCCCAATGCGACAGCAGCGCGGGCTGGCTGCTGCTTCACACTATTATCAGGACCTGCGGCCACAGAGTGGCAGAGCAGAGAGCTATAAGCTCCAAGCCCTGCCACTCACTCCACCTACCGACGGGAGGCCATGCAGGACGTCCGTGTCATGGCATGGGTGGCGCAATGATATGACGTCATCACGCTGCCTACGCGATGACACGGATGTTCATGCCCCGGACGGAACGGCTCTGCGTGGGTGTGGTGAAAGGTAACTTTTTGCTATGTTTTTTGTGCAGCCATTCCAACCTAAGTGCCTAAAGAGGGGCGATCTATTTGTCTATGGAGGGTGGAAAGGGAGGTGTTGGTGGCTAAAGCCTGCTTACAACATATCTGCCTGCCTAAAGGGGGGGGGATATCTAATAGAAAGAGAGGCCTATCCTCACCTTTCTTCCTCTGCACCCCTCCTATCCTCACCTTTCTTCCTCTGCACCCCTTCTATCCTCACCTCTCTTTCTCTGCACCCCTCCTATCCTCATCTTTGTTCCTCTGCACCCCTCCTATCCTCACCTCTCTTCCTCTGCACCCCTCCTATCCTCATCTTTGTTCCTCTGCCCCCCTCATATCCTCACCTCTTTTCCTCTGCCCCCCTCCTATCCTCACCTCTTTTCCTCTGCACCCCTCCTATCCTCACCTCTCTTCCTCTGCCCCCCTCCTATCCTCACCTCCCTTCCTCTGCCCCCTCCTATCCTCACATCTCTTCCTCTGCCCCCCTCCTATCCTCACATCTCTTCCTCTGCCCCCCTCCTATCCTCACATCTCTTCCTCTGCCCCCCTCCTATCCTCACATCTCTTCCTCTGCACCCCTCCTATCCTCACATCTCTTCCTCTGCACCCCTCCTATCCTCACCTTTCTTCCTCTGCCCCTCCTATCCTCACCTTTCTTCCTCTGCCCCCCTCCTATCCTGTCCTTTCTTCCTCTGCACCCCTGCTACCTTCACCTTTCTTCCTCTGCACCCCTCCTATCCTTACCTTTCTTCCTCTGCACCCCTCCTATCCTTACCTTTCTTCCTCTGCACCCCTCCTATCCTCACATCTCTTCCTCTGCCCCTCCTATCCTCACCTTTCTTCCTCTGCCCCCCTCCTATCCTCACCTTTCTTCCTCTGCCCCCCTCCTATCCTCACCTTTCTTCCTCTGCACCCCTCCTATCCTCACCTTTCTTCCTCTGTGCCCCACCTATCCTCACCTTTCTTCCTATGCGCCCCTCCTATCCTCACCTTTCTTCCTCTGCACCCCTCCTATCCTCACCTTTCTTCCTCTGCGCCCCTCCTATCCTCACCTTTCTTCCTCTTCGCCCCACCTATCCTCACCTTTCTTCCTCTGCACCCCTCCTATCCTCACCTTTCTTCCTCTGCACCCCTCCTATCCTCACCTCTCTTCCTCTGCCCCCTCCTATCCTCAACTTTCTTCCTCTGCCCCCTCCTATCCTCAACTTTCTTCCTCTGTCCCCCTCCTATCCTCACCTTTCTTCCTCTGTGCCCCACCTATCCTCACCTTTCTTCCTATGCGCCCCTCCTATCCTCACCTTTCTTCCTCTGCACCCCTCCTATCCTCACCTTTCTTCCTCTGCGCCCCTCCTATCCTCACCTTTCTTCCTCTTCGCCCCACCTATCCTCACCTTTCTTCCTCTGCACCCCTCCTATCCTCATCTTTGTTCCTCTGCCCCCCTCATATCCTCACCTCTTTTCCTCTGCCCCCCTCCTATCCTCACCTCTTTTCCTCTGCACCCCTCCTATCCTCACCTCTCTTCCTCTGCCCCCCTCCTATCCTCACCTCCCTTCCTCGGCCCCCTCCTATCCTCACATCTCTTCCTCTGCCCCCCTCCTATCCTCACATCTCTTCCTCTGCCCCCCTCCTATCCTCACATCTCTTCCTCTGCCCCCCTCCTATCCTCACATCTCTTCCTCTGCACCCCTCCTATCCTCACATCTCTTCCTCTGCACCCCTCCTATCCTCACCTTTCTTCCTCTGCCCCTCCTATCCTCACCTTTCTTCCTCTGCCCCCCTCCTATCCTGTCCTTTCTTCCTCTGCACCCCTCCTATCTTCACCTTTCTTCCTCTGCACCTCTCCTATCCTTACCTTTCTTCCTCTGCACCCCTCCTATCCTTACCTTTCTTCCTCTGCGCCCCTCCTATCCTCACATCTCTTCCTCTGCCCCTCCTATCCTCACCTTTCTTCCTCTGCCCCCCTCCTATCCTCACCTTTCTTCCTCTGCCCCCCTCCTATCCTCACCTTTCTTCCTCTGCACCCCTCCTATCCTCACCTTTCTTCCTCTGTGCCCCACCTATCCTCACCTTTCTTCCTATGCGCCCCTCCTATCCTCACCTTTCTTCCTCTGCACCCCTCCTATCCTCACCTTTCTTCCTCTGCGCCCCTCCTATCCTCACCTTTCTTCCTCTTCGCCCCACCTATCCTCACCTTTCTTCCTCTGCACCCCTCCTATCCTCACCTTTCTTCCTTCTGCACCCCTCCTATCCTCACCTCTCTTCCTCTGCCCCCTCCTATCCTCAACTTTCTTCCTCTGCCCCCTCCTATCCTCAACTTTCTTCCTCTGTCCCCCTCCTATCCTCACCTCTCTTCCTCTGTGCCCCACGTAAAGTGATACATCTGCGCTCGGTGGCCGTTTGCTGGCACAATGACGCATTGCTGTGGGGCTGGTATGCAATAATTTCCAGGGCTGGTTTTCATCCCCAGTCCGGCCCTGGCACAGCAGGTATCCACGCAGCGTGCGAGCTTCAATCTTGATATAGTAGATCAATATTTCCAAACATGCTGTGGTTTATTCAGTTCGGCTTGAGTTGGGGTACATCAATGATGTAATGCTGGTAATGCTAGATGCATTTTGGGGAACCAGGTCCCCTTTTTCAATAGCTAGAAAATAATCATGTAGATCTGAAGTTTTAATAGGTTCTATTTTAGTTTTAATGGGACTTTTTGATTGCTTTTTATACAAACATAGTGACCAAAAATATGCAGTTCAAAAATATGCAGTTTTGGACTTTGGTATTTTTGACATAAATGCCACTGACCATGCAGTTTAACCCCTTAAGGACCCAGCCATTTTACACCTCAGGACCCGGCCTTTTTTTGCACATCTGACCACTGTCACTTTAAACATTAATAACTCTGGAATGCTTTTAGTTATCATTCTGATTCCGAGATTGTTTTTTCGTGACATATTCTACTTTAACTTAGTGGTAAAATTTTGTGGTAACTTGCATCCTTTCTTGGTGAAAAATCCCCAAATTTTATGAAAAATTTGAAAATTTTGCATTTTTCTAACTTTGAAGCTCTCTGCTTGTAAGGAAAATGGATATTCCGAATATTTTTTTTTTTTATTCACATATACAATATGTCTACTTTATATTTGCATCATAAAATTTACGTGTTTTTACTTTTGGAAGACACCAGAGGGCTTCAAAGTTCAGCAGCAATTTTCCAATTTTTCACAAAATTTCCAAACTCACAATTTCTCATGGACCAGTTCAGGTTTGAAGTGGATTTGAAGGGTCTTCATTTTAGAAATACCCCACAAATGACCCCATTATAAAAACTGCACCCCCCAAAGTATTGAAAATGACATTCAGTCCACGTTTTAACCCTTTAGGTGTTTCACAGGAATAACAGCAAAGTGAAGGAGAAAATTCACAATCTCCATTTTTTACACTCGCATGTTCTTGTAGACCCAATTTTTGAACTTTTACAAGGGGAAAAAGGAGAAAATGTATACTTATATTTGTAGCCCAATTTCTCTCGAGTAAGCACATACCTCATATGTCTATGTAAAGTGTTCGGCGGGCGCAGTAGAGGGCTCAGAAACGAAGGAGCGACAAGGGGATTTTGGAGAGTACGTTTTTTTGAAATGGTTTTTGGGGGGCATGTTGCATTTAGGAAGCCCCTATGGTGCCAGAACAGCAAAAATCCCCCACATGGCATACCATTTTGGAAACTAGACCCCTTGAGGTACGTAACAAGGAATAAAGTGAGCCTTAATACCCCACAGGTGTTTCACGACTTTTGCATATGTAAAAAAATAAAAATAAAATTTCACTAAAATGTGTGTTTCCCCCCAAATTTCACATTTTTGCAAGGGTTAATAGCAGAAAATACCCCCCAAACATTGTAACCCCATCTCTTCTGAGTATGAAGGTACCCCATAAGTTGACCTGAGGTGTACTATGGGTGAACTACAATGCTCAGAAGAGAAGGAGTCATATTTGGCTTTTTGAGAGCAAATTTTGCTCGGGGGCATGTCGCATTTAGGAAGCCCCTATGGTGCCAGGACAGCAAAAAAAAAAAACACATGGCATACCATTTTGGAAACTAGACCCCTCGGGGAACGTAACAAGAAATAAAGTGAGCCTTAATACCCCACAGGGGTTTCACGACTTTTGCATACGTAAAAAAAAAATAAAAAAAATCACTAAAAGGTGTGTTTCCCCCCCAAATTTCACATTTTTGCAAGGGTTAATAGCAGAAAATACCCCCCAAAATTTGTAACCACATCTCTTCTGAGTATGGAGGTACCCCAAAAGTTGACCTGAAGTGCACTACGGGCGAACTACAATGCTCAGAAGAGAAGGAGTCATATTTGGCTTTTTGAGAGCAAATTTTGCTCGGGGGGCATGTCGCATTTAGGAAGCCCCTATGGTGCCAGGACAGCAAAATAACCCCCACATGGCATACCATTTTGGAAACTAGACCCCTTGAGGAACGTAAGAAGGCGTAAAGTGAGCATTTACCCCCCAATGGTGTCTGTCATATCTTTGGAACAGTGGGCTGTACAACATTTTTAATTTGCACAGCCCACTCTTCCAAAGATCTGTCAGACACCAGTGGGGTGTAAATTCTCACTGCACCCCTCATTACATTCCGTGAGGTGTGTAGTTTCCGAAATGGGGTCACATGTGGTTTTTTTTTTTATTTTGCGTTTGTCAAAACCGCTGTAACAATCAGCCACCCCTGTGCAAATCCCCTCAAATGTACATGGCGCACTCTCCCTTCTGGGCCTTGTTGTGCGCCCCCAGAGCAGTTTGCGCCCACATATGGGGTATCTCCGTACTAGGGAGAAATTGTGTTACAAATTTTGGGGGGCTTTTTTCCCCTTTATCTCTTGTCAAAATGAAAAGTATAGGGCAACACCAGCATGTTAGTGTAAAAAGTTTATTTTTTTTACACTAACATGCTGGTGTAGACCCCAACTTCACCTTTTCATAAGGGGTGAAAGGAGAAAAAGACCCCCAAGATTTGTTAGTCAATTTCTCCCGAGTACGGCGATACCCCATATGTGACCCTAAACTGTTGCCCTGAAATACGACAGGGCTCCATAGTGAGAGCGCCATGCGCATTTGAGGCCTGAATTAAGGATTTGCATAGGGGTGGACATAGGGGTATTCTACACCAGTGATTCCCAAACAGGGTGCCTCCAGCTGTTGCAAAACTCCCAGCATGCCTGGACAGTCAACGGCTGTCCGGCAATACTGGGAGTTGTTGTTTTGCAACAGCTGGAGGCTCCATTTTGGAAAGAGTGGCGTACCAGGCGTTTTTCATTTTTATTGGGGAGGGAGGGGGGCTGTGTAGGGGTATGTGTATATGTAGTGTTTTTTACTTTTTATTTTATTTTGTGTTAGTGTAGTGTAGTGTTTTTAGGGTACAGTCACACGGGCGGGGGGATTACAGCGAGTTTGAGCTGCCGCGCAAAATTTGCTGCATTGCAAACTTGCAGCCCGATACTCACTGTAAGCCCCCTGCCCATGTGAGTGTACCCTGTACATTCACAGGGGGGGGACCTCCAGCTGTTGCAAAACTACTACTCCCAGCATGCCTGAGAATGTTTGGGAGTTGTGGTTTTGCAACAGCTGGAGGCACACTGGTTGGGAAACACTGAGTAAGGAAACAATGTTTCCCAACCAGTGTGCCTCCAGCTGTTGCAAAACCACAACTCCCAAACATTCTCAGGCATGCTGGGAGTAGTAGTTCGGCAACATCTTTAGAGCCAGATGTTGCCGAACTACAACTCCCAGCATGCTTGGAGTTGTAGTTTTGCAACATCTGGAGGACTACAGTTTGCAGACCACTAATACAGTGGTTCCCAATCTGTGCCCTTCCAGATGTTGCAAAACTACAACTCCCAGTATGCCAAAACTGTCCAGGCATGCTGGGAGTTGTAGTTCTGCAACATCTGAAGGGCCAGATGTTACAGAACTACAACTCCCAGCATGCCTGGACAGTAAGGGCATGTTGAGGATGTGTAGTTTTGCAACATCTGGAAGGGCACAGTGGTCTCCAAACTGTGGACCTCCAGATGTTGCAAAACTGCAACTCCCAGCATGCCCAGACGCCAAGGGCTGTCTGGGCATGCTGGGAGTTGTAGTTTACAGGGTCCTATTACAGCAATGCATGTCGCTTTACGGCGACGTGCATTGCTGTAAAGGGCCCGACCGCGGCTGAAGATTTACTCACCTGTCGCCGCCGCCGCCATCTTCACCGCCGGGATCCGGGTCTTCAGGGACGAGGTAAGTACCGGGGCCGATCCCCAGCACTCCCCCGTCCCCCGCCGCGTCCTCCGGTCTTCCTCCCGTCCTCTCCGGACTTTCAGGGGCCGGGCAGGACGGGAGGAAGTAACCGCCCCCCCTCCTGCGATTGGTCGGTTCACTAACCGACGGATCGCAGGGGATCGGAGGAGGTGCCAGGCTTGCCACCTCGCTCCGATACTTCAGCATGGTCCTGGCTGTCTGTGACAGCCGGGATCATGCGAAATTACCGGGCGGTCGGGTCCCAGAGACCCGATCAGCCCGGTATCGCCGCAGATCGCAAGGGCGATTTCCCTTGCGATTTGCGGCGATCGCCGACATGGGGGGCCTACATGGCCCCCCTCGGCGTCTGCCCTGGATGCCTGCTGAAAGATTTCAGCAGGCATCCAGTTCCGATCTCTGCCCGGCGCGCGGCAGAGACCGGAAAACGCCAGGACGTACGGGGACGTCCTGGGTCCTTAAGGCCCAGGGTGCGGGGACGTCCCCGTACGTCCTGGGTCCTTAAGAGGTTAATTAACATTATATTTTTAAAGTTCGGACATTTGCACACGCGGTGATACCACATGTTTATTTTTATTATGTTTTTACATATTTTTTATATGGAATTTGGGAAAAAGGGGGTGATTCAAACTTAATATGGAAGGGGTTAATGTTTTTTTGTTTTTTTTTTACTTTTATTCAACTTTTTTTTAATTTTATTTATTGTTATTTTTTTGTTTACAGTTTATTAGTAGAGATGTGGCGAATTGTTCGCCGGCGAACAGTTCCCAGCGAATTTAGCATGTTCGCGTTGCCGGGCGAACATATGTGAAGTTCGATCCGCCCCCTATACTTTAACATTGCAGTAAACTTTGACCCTGTGAGTCAGAGACAGCAGACACATTACAGCCAATCAGCAGCAGTCCCTCCCTTCCAGACCCTCCTGCCTCTTGCACGGACGCCATTTTACCCTCATTCAGCATGCTGCAGGCTTAGGAAGTGGAGGGACAGAGAAGCTGCTCCTGCTGTATAGGGAAGCGATAGCTAGGTTGCTGCTAGGTGGTGTATTCAGGGTCCAGTTTACTTCTAAAGCACTAGTGTAACATCTGCTTTAAGGACAGCACCCAAAAAAGCCCTTTTTAGGGCTGAAAGATATCAGTCCGTGTGTCTTGCAACAGCTGGAGGCACCATGGTTGGGAGGGAACCGCTGGTTAAAAGGGGTACTCCAGTATAAAACTTAAGTTCCTTCAAGCAACTAACTACTACAGTATTCAAAGGGCTGAAAGATATCAGTCCGTGTGTTTTGCAACAGCTGGAGGCACCCTGGTTGGGAACCACAGCTTAAAAGGGGAACTCCGCTGGCAAGCTTTTTTTCTTTAAAGCAACTAACTACTACAGTATTCAAAGGCCTGAAATATATCAGTCCGTGTGTTTTGCAACAGCTGGAGGCACCCTGGTTGGAGACCGCTGCTTAAAAGGGGAACTCCTCTGGCAAGCTTTTTTGCTCATTGTCACACTAGTGCAAATCACATTTGGTGTGACAGTTGTGCAAATTAAAAAAAAAAAAACTTTTTTGGCTGTTAAATAAAACCAGTCGTCACTGTCAGTTCACGTCACAGTTGCCAGTTTTTTTGCCTGCAGGGCAAATTGTGTCACCCTAGTGTAAATGAAATCTAACTTTTGTTGACATATTATAAGAATGTCTAATCTGTAATTTGATGCCTTTTGGAGATTTTTCCATCTTTCCTTGGCTTCTTTATGCACATTAATACAAATTTTTACCTGGGGTGCCTAAACTTTTGATCCCCACTGTATAAAAATATAAAGGGAACATTAAGATAACACATCCTCGATCTGAATGAATGAACTAAATCGTAAGAAATACTTTCATCTTTACATAGTTGAATGTGTTGACAACAAAATCACACAAAAAGTATTAATAGAAATCTAATTTTTCAACCCATGGAGGTCTGGATATGGAGTCACACTCAAAATCTAAGTGGAAAATCACACTACAGGCTGATCCAACTTTGATGTAATGTCCTTAAAACAAGTCAAAATGAGGCTCAGTAGTGTGTGTGTGTGTGTGTGTCCTCCACATGCCTGTAGGACCTCCCTACAACACCTGGGCATGCTCCTGATGAGGTGGCGGATGGTTTCCTGAGGGATATCCTCCATTACTGACCCACCGCCAAACCGGTCATGCTGGAGGATGATGCAGGCAGCAGAACATTCTCCACGGCGTCTCCAGACTCTGTCACATGTGCTCAGTGTGAACCTGCTTTCATCTGTGAAGAGCACAGGGCACCAGTGGCAAATTTGCAAATCTTGGTGTTCTCTGGCAAATGCCAAATGTCCTGCACGGTGTTAGGCTGTAAGCACAACAGCATGTGAAATTGATTGTCAATCAGTGTTGCTTCCTGAGTGGACAGTGTGATTTCACAGAAGTGTGATTGACTTGGAGTTATATTGTGTTGTTTAAGTGTTCCCTTTATTTTTTTGAGCAGTGTATATGTAACAACAGGGAGGCTAGACAACATGTGCTGTTATTTTTGTAATTAGAAAAACAATAGCTGTACTGGCACTGCTGTATGATAGGGTCCTATTCACACTTGAAACAAATCCAGCCAATGCAGGAGATAAGCACAAATGAACCACTTCAAATTGGGTGCTCTGTTATAAAGTGCTGCATTTTGTATTGAGAATTATGAAACAACGGCACTCACCATCAGGGAACTTATTTCTTTATTTTCTTCTGTGCATATAGAAAACTGCAGCGGGGAGACAGACAGGAGAGTCTTTTTAATCAGCACCTATTGAAAACTGGCACCTGTCTCCACCTAGCTCCCCGCTGCAGTTTTGTAGCAATTATCAGCGCCATAATTTTCACTTGGTTTTCTTTGGGGGGGGGGGGAAACACCAAGAAAAACGCCAACTCCCTACCCTTTAATTCCCTGGTTGAACTTGATGGACATATGTCTTTTTTCGACCGTACTAACTATGTAACTATGCCGCACGGCGTTTTCTTCGGCCAAAAAAATGCTGCAGCCAGATGCTAGCTGTAAATTAATTAAAAATGGCAAAATTCTTTTTCCACTTAGCGTTTTTCAGTTTGGCGTTTTTTTTTTTAAACACTTTGGTGTTTTTCACCTTTTTTTTTTTTTTCGAATTCAAAAAGAAGTTTATTAAGGACCAATAGCAATACAAAAACATTAGAAACGTCATCCGCCAGGATATACATTTTCTGACAGGAAAGCATATGTAAGCAATTCTGCATGAGATGGCAGCAATACATTGACAATGAGGAGATACAAATAAAGGCAGCAAATAGGCATATGAGGAGTCCCGGGAGCTACGCCTCCCAGTCATCCCGTACACAAGAAAGGGACGTGTAGCAGCCAATGCAAAAATGACACTAAGAAACATGAGAGCAAGTAAACCAGCATAATCAAGCCGGGTGAACAATAAATGATCAGTAGGCGGAATATGGGCAAGGAAAGACACTATAAGCCCGTAACATATCAACTAAATCAAACAAAAACAACACCGAGAAGGGAAGACTAAACAACACAAACCGAAGAAAAGAGAGACGGAGAGGGGAAAAAAAGGAAAAGGGGGGATAAAGAAGGACACACTGGGGGAAAGAGGGAGGGGGAACCCGGGAAAGGGAGAGAAACTCCCCCGTGGAGAAGGACCACCAGGGCCAGGGGCGTCCAACCAGTTCCCAAAAAGTGCGTCCTCAGGACCCCACCTCAGGGGGACAGGTTCAGGGCACCGCAGGCAGGGGAGTCCAAAAACGCAGACCACGGCATCCAGCGCAGCAAAAACCGCTCAGATTTGGATGCCGTCTCCGCCATGCACTCCTCCATCCCATGTATATAGATTACTTCACGGACCCAGTCAGAAATTGTCGGGGGTTGGGCAGATTTCCACTTTCTAGGTATGACCCTACGTGCCGCGGAGAGAAGAATACACACCAAGCCCGCCTTCATGGATTTGATCGAGCCCGGGAGCATCGACAGCAATACAGCTTGTGGGGAACAGGGAACAGCAATGTCCGTCACCCTCTTAATGATCTCCAGAACCCCCGACCAAAATGGGAGAAGAAGGGGGCAGTCCAGCCAAACATGAGACATGGTCCCGGGAGAAGCGCCACATCTCCAGCATACATCTGAGATGGAGGGATAGAAGCGGTGCAACAATGCAGGTACACGATACCATCTAGACAACACTTTAAAGTTGGTCTCTTGTAATTTCACCGAGATCGAGGCACCATGACAAAGGGCATAAGCCTTGGTCCAATCCTGCCGGGCAAGAGTGCAGCCCAACTCCCGAGACCATCCCCCCTGATGAGCCAAAGGTTTAGAACAGGTATGATCACGTAAGAGGGCATAGAGAACAGAGACCAAGCGACCAGGGGGGTCAGTACTAAAACAGAGGGACTCAAAGGGGAGCGGGGATCTATGAAGGTCCAGTACCTGCTTCCAATTAGAGTAAAAATGGGTAAGTTGCATATATTGCCATAAGTGAATGGGAGCTGGGGAACCACCTGGAACTATCTCCGCCAATGATTTAATGGAGCCCGAGTGTAAAACGTGGGCGCAAACAAAGACCGTCCCCCTGACCTTACCCAGAAAGGGACCTGCTACCGCACCCGGTGTGAAATCGGGGTTATCACGAAGAGGCGTGAGGGGGCCGTTGGGGCGCAGGAGACCCATCTTGTCAAAAAAGCGATGGCACACCCGGAGTACAGACCGCGCCACAAACGGGAGGCTCGCCATTCGAGAGGATGTCCAATACGATACTCGCAGCCAGGGGAGCGAAGTGAGCGGGACAGGTGTCAAGAGGGTCTCCAAGCGCACCCAAAGTTTCCCCTTAGAGTGGTGGAACCAATTCAGTATTCTCGTGGCTACTGCGGACAGGTAATAGAGAAAGGGGTCGGGGAGAGCCAGACCCCCCTCAGACTTAGGACGCACCAGCGCACTCCGAGCCATACGATGGCCCACCGGACCCCACACATATTTAGTCCACATTCTATCCAGGGCAGTGAAGAATGTGCGGGGGAGGAGGACAGGGATAGTTTGAAAGAGATAGAGAAGACGAGGCAAAAGATTCATTTTGATAATGTTGACCCTCCCAATCCAGGAAAAGTCACGTCTGTCCCATTTAGTCAGGTCAGAGGAGAAAGAGGAGAGTAAGGGGCTAAAGTTCAAGTCATATGTGCGGGTGAGATCGTTGGGGACCTGAACCCCTAGGTATGTGATAGAGGAAGTAGCCCATCTAAACTGATATCTACTTTTAAGGGCCGAGACCCCTATCGGGCCAAGGGAGACATCCAAGACTACACTTTTCGTCAGGTTCAACTTGAAGTTACCAAACCGACCATAATCAGAGATGAGCGATAGGAGGGCCGGGAGGCTGGACTCAGGGGACGAGAGGTATATTAAGGGGTCATCCGCGAAAGCTGCACATTTAACCTCCTCGTCACAGACCTTGACACCCCTCACCTCCGTGCTCTGTCTGATTGCCTGGAGTAAATGTTCTTTTTCACCTTTTTTTTTGGGGGGGGGGGGAGGGGGGCGTTTATCAGCTCTTTTGCGGTTTTGCAAAGTTGCAGCACGTTGAGAGTTTGGCGTTTTTTTCCCCTGAAATCGTGGCAATGCCAAGAAAAACGACATGTGGGTTTTAAATGGACACTCTCATTAAAAATTTTTTTGCTATTGCACTCCTTATGGTAAATGAAAAATATTTATAATATACTTTGTTTAAAAAAAATACGTTTTCTATGTTTTATTTGTGCTTAAAAAAGCTCAAGAACACATTTTCCCCCAACTCATACACAGACTTTGGACCAAAGTCCAAACACAGGAAGTGCCGCCTGGAGTGCTGAGGGGGGGGGGGGGGTGTTAAACCAACAGCATATGGCAGCTATATGTGAGAGGAGCTATGATTGGATGAGGCTGGACACCCCCCCCCCCCCCCCAGCACTCCAGACGGCACTTCCTGTGTTTGGACTTCGGTCCAAAGTCTGTGTATGAGTTGGGGGAAAATGTTCTCTTGAGTGTTTTTAAGCACAAATAAAACATAGAAAACTAATTTTTTTTTTAAACAAAGTATATTAGAAATATTTTTTTGTGCAATAGCAAAAGTTTGTTTGAGTGAGAGTGACCCTTTAATTTTGGCATTTCTGCTGGCGGTTTTTATTCTTTATTGGACTTTAGCAATTTGGAGATACCTTTTTTTAATACAATTTGGTACTGTACCATTAAAAAAAAAATGATAAAGATAGTGATGGAAAAAATAGTATTTTTATTATAAAAACACTTACATTGATGTGATCTAAGGTGATACAAGGTGCTCAACTCCAAGTGCAGTTGTGCACCTACATTGGAGTGGAGGACCTGCACCTATGGATCACAATGTGGTTTCACAACTGTGGTTAATGTAAACAATGACATTAGCTAACCCTCAAAACTGATGTAAAATTGAGACATTAGCCAGTATATCCTTATATGAAGGACACACTTGAGCCCGCATACCACGCCAAGGTTTATTTTTATTTTAACAAAATTTTAATCCATTTTTAAACAGGGATCCATTTATGTGGGCAGGCAGGGTAGCCGACAATAATAAAAATGAAGCATGTTTTTCACTTTGTTTTCTTTACATTTTTTAGGAAGTACTACTACTCCCAGCATAGAACACACTGTTCCATGATGGGAGTAGTAGTACCTGTACTAATTGACAGATCGTCCGTTGCGATCCTCCTGTATAATGTAAAGATACGGGCGGTAGGCTGCTCTTCTATGGTCCCCCTGCACTGCCGTATATATACACCTATTCATATTTCCCGCGGAGAGCTGTGATTGGCCAGCAGGTTCCAGCCAATCACAGCTCTCCGCGTGAAATATGAATAGGTATATATATATATACATCAAAGTATTTGAAGAAAAAAGTGTGTCGGCACTGCCGCAGACCAATTGACGCGGGTGCTGTGAACGGCGTCCAACACGCAGGAGCTCAGGCTGAGCTGTGTACCTCACGGTGCTCAATCCCACTGAAACAAAAGTCCAATAAATCCAAGGAAATAATGTGCAGGGAGGCACTCAGGAATCCAACAGAGTTTATTCAGGTATGGTCACAGGATACAACCAAGGCCAACGGGCCGTTTCACGTACACATGCGCTTAATCATGATTAAGCGTATGTGTGCATGAAAAGGCTCATTGACCTTTGTTGTATCCTGTGACCATACCTGAATAAACACTGTTGGATCCACGAGTGCCTCCCTGCACATTCTTTCCTTGTGTATATATATCGAACAGCAGCCGGCCGCATCGATACATTATACAGGAGGATCACAGTGGGTGTCAGGAGTGACACTCGCTGCAATCTGTCTCTTAATGTAGGTACTACAGCTCCCAGCATGAAGCAGGGTGCTCCATGTTGGGAGTAGTAGTACCTGCAGTTAAGGACAGATCACAGTGGGTGTAACTCCTGACACCTGCTGCGATCATCCTTCATCCCTGAGATGTGGAGCAGCTTTCTCCTGTGCTGGCATTTCTGCTCTGTACTCTGGCCGGCTTTCTCACTGAGAGCAGGGAATGGCTGCCACAATCCGGTCAATCTCCGTTCTGGGTGGAAAATATGAATGAGTGATTTTCAATTCACATTGATATGGATTTTATCAGTGACCTTGTAACTATCTTACTCCCGGCAAAATCCGTAAACAGAATTCCCTATACCAAAGTATACCACAGTAAGTCAAACGGAGCCATGTCAGTTTCAAATACTTCAAAGTTCTGCGTGCTCTTCTGAGCTTTATTTCAAACCGTTCAACCTTAGATCACCTTTGTAATTAACAAAGTTCCCACCCTCACAAGGGAGATTTTCTTAGTCTTGACATACCATATGCATACCATATAAAGGTATAGTTCTTTGTGAAACTTCAGCGGGCTTCAAGTCCTCTTGCATGCTAGCCAGCAATTTCCTCTATTCGATGGTGGGGGCCAGACAAGAAGGAGCAAAATAGCATGCGGGGGATGGAGGCCCCTAAATGAACATTATACATATATACATACACAAGCATATATATATATATATATATATATATATATATACACACGCACACACACACACATATATATATATACATCCATTACAATCCCCCCTAAAATGATAATTTTACCTTTCACTAATTTCCCTAACTCATCTGCCCCAATGTGTTTTCTCGAACTCTTCACTGTACTTTGGACGACCCATGGCTTGTCCATGGACCCCCTTAGCCTCAGACTTTACACATATGGAGTCAGATGCTATCCCTATGGTTCACTGGTGTTCTAGATGGCATTAACGCTCTGTAATGGGGTATAGGCTTCATCTGTAATTTCGAAGTCCACATTCGTCATCACTGGCGTGGCATTCTCGACGGTCGTCTCACTTCTTTAGGCAAGGCAAACAACACACAACAAAGCAAGATTATCAGAATTATGAGTATGGTTATTTTACTGGTCCTGTATTGGCTGAAATATATATGTGCAACAGGTCTCCCCAAACATTTTGCATACCCCCCTTTTTCCTCTTACACCATACATCATATCTAATGCCGTACCATTTTGGAATGTTATAGCAGATGTGGCTCTTAGTTGTTCAGCCTGGGATATCTGGGATATTATTGACTCAACTCCGGCTTTTACTTGACCTATAGCTTTAAACTCATCTGGGACCCCCCTTGGGACTCATATCAATATACACATGGGGGTCAAGGCTCCCAGCAGGGGCTGCACATTTACTTCTAGAGTGTGGTTTGGGTTCCTTTGTAGGTTCAGTACTAGAAATGTGTATGGTCAGACGTGTCTTGACTAATGAGTATTCTCCAGTTCAATTCCCCTCTAATCAGATTCTAAGCTTCATATCCCTAAGTATCCCATACTTTACGACAGTTACCATTTACTAATCCCACGAGCTAGGCTTATCCTTTCCATAATCTTACACCAAGTATTCCTTTTCTTTATAACATTATCACCCACTAAAATGCTTACTTTATTCTGTTATTTGTACATGTTCGTTCACGATTCGTTGTGATAATCTTTCCCTTTGGAACAACCATGGTTATGTACAGACATAGATTTAACAGTTATCAAAGAATATATCTTAGATACATCTATACAGGATCATCATAATTAAAGGGGTACTCCGATGCTTACACATCTTATCCCCTATCCAAAGGATAGGGGATAAGATGCCTGATCACGGGAGTCCCGCAGCTAGGGAAGCCTGTGATCATGCACGCGGCACCCCGTTTGTAATCAGTCCCGGAGCGTGTTCGCTCTGGGTCTGATTACGGTCGACCGCAGGGCCGGCGGCATGTGACGTCACACCTCCGCCCCTTGTGACATCACGCTCCGCCCTCAATGCAAGCCTACGGGAGGGGGCGTGATAGCTATCATGCCCCCTCCCGTAGGCTTGCATTGAGGGGCAGAGGGTGACGTCACATGGAGGCGGAGGCGTGACGTCACACGCCGCCGGCCCTGCGGTCGACCGTAATCTATTTTATATCTTATTTTATTTTTCTTGGCCAAATTCTTCTCTTGCTCCAAACTTCTTCTCTTGTTACTCCTATAATATAAATCAGACCATTAATGGCATTTCCTTATACATTTCATTCTTGGCATCCATCCTGTACATATGTAAAAACAAAACATATTAAGAAATGTGTAAAATATCATCAAATAGGTTCAATTAATACCATGTGGATTTTCTTTTAGTTTTTTTTACCAATTTAAAAAGGATACATTACAACATAAACACTTACATAAACAGCTTCACCAGAAAACATTCACTGGCCATATTCCATGTAGTCCTAATTCATTAATCTACATCATACATACTTCACTATACTAGATGTGCTAAGATGGCTGCCAGGGGTGGAGGCAGGAATAATTGGGTGAGCCAACATGGGGGGGGGGGGGTAACATGGCTGCCTCTCATACGGAGCAAGCATGGGATATATGTGGAGGAAGAAATCATGGGGGTAGTGATTTTAGTGTGCGGCCGATGCGTGCCACAGCTATAAAAAGTGTCACTCCATATAGGATTTAGCACCACAATGGAAACATGACCAATATGAATGTGGCGGCGGCTGGTTACATTACTCCCTCCAACATTGGATACAGATGGCACGAAAGGTATTTCATCCGAATTTTCACATTCACTCCCTCCCCCCCCTCACATTCCTTTGCTTCCCTCACTCAATCTCCATTTTCCATTCATGTTATCCCACACCCTAAAACAAAGTCTCTCTTCATTGAATATATGATATTTCTAAAAATGTATGTATGTACATCGGTGTTAATTTCATTACCTAAATATTTTCATCATACTTATAGCCAACAACAACTTCTGACCTATCTATACCCATTCAGATGACAGCAATATAACAAAGTTAAATCACAATTGTTCTCAAGAATCATACTGCTATATATGAATACTTTTGTCCATCAACCATCAGTATATTTCAAACTTTCAACTGCCTTAGACATTCCATAGTACATTTCTTACCCCTATTCAGCTGCTAACAACATCTGTTCCTCTTTTACTTCTCTCAACACTTGTATATATCTTTAACTTTTGGACTAACTCATCACATGCTTTTCATCAAAACTTCATTTATTATGCTTACTCTAGTACAATTCCCATCATACCTTCTATTCATCCCTTTATACATACACACTCTTTTTCAAATTCTCCAGGCTTTTATAGGTTTCCCATCTTTGCACACTCTCTAGGGCTGATTGTGGCCCCCCTACAGTTCCCTTCCCTCTTTCCTGTCAGCAACTCTATCAGTGAGGTCAGGTTAAAACTGCAGATCTATGACCCCTTGTTTCTCCCCTCCACATCTAGAGACCACAGCCCCCCTTCCTCCTGCTCTTCCTGGTGGGACCTATTCATGGGACTCCAACTGTTGCACAACAAAAACCCTCTCAACCCCTCCTGTACTTTAGGAGATATCTTTAAAACACTAATACATTTAAATGCAGTTCTTTTTAACTAGGTCTAGTATTAGAAAGGGAAGATCTACTCCCTCTCTTCATCTGAATTAGTTAATTTAACAATCCATGGACACAAAGACATGACATGACCCATTGCAACTGATGATATATGTGGTATATGTGACAGGTCCCAGGAATATTGCAGAAAGTCCCGTGTATACACCCTGTCCTAGGCTCAACTCCAGCGTCTACTTATAACAGCATAACTGGCGTCCTGCGCCACTCTGTTCTAGACCTGCCGCCTACTTATGACAGACTCTGTATACACCTTGTCCTAGCCATGTCTACTCATCCTCGACACGCAATTGGCTACTTACGACAATTTACTTTGCAATTCATTCCCGTCTATGACCCAGTCCCTCCCGCCAGGATCCCGTGTACTCACTCACATTTCATAGACATTAGGGCAGTAGATAGTTACTTTATGACAGGTACAAGGTACATGACACTGGGCGAGAATTTACCTGCCTCTGGTAGGTCACGAGCAAGTTGACTAGAGCAGCAAGATAAAACAAAGGGGGAGACAGGGGTACTTTGGTGCTGAAGAAAAAACAACCATCTACAAAACAGGACATTAAGCCAACTAGTAATACATCAGAAGTCCCTTTAGGAGGACCACCAGAAGAGGAGGCAAAAAACAAAGTGACGTGGCGGACATAGAACAAAACTGAATCTTAAACTTGTCTCAGATCCCGCTCGATCAAGCTTGCATATCTTTATTAAATAAAGGACTTAATTGTTGTATTTCGACTCCCTTTGATTGGTCAAGCTTTGAAATCAATCTATACAAGTCAATAAGAAAAATGAACCTGCACAAAATGTTCCACGACAAAAACCCTATCACTACACAATTAAAGGAGGGCGAACAACCCGCCGTAGTAGGTTCATTGGGCTTCAGCGCATATTTCGCAAATAGCCCTTCTGATACTTCAGACCTTGCACTCCTCCTCAGTCTACAAAATCCTGAATTATCATTTTTTGGAGATGAGGAGACTACTACTCTAGATGCCTTCAAAGGCGGAAAAAATCTTTTTCACCACCCTTCGTTCAAGGCAGTAATTTTGAAAAATTCAAAGAAGCCGTTACTAAAGACATGAGAGCACTGGAGTACCCCAGCCCCCCACAGAACCTTACTACTACCGAAAAGAGAGCTTTGCAATGGTTAAAAAAAAAGACCGGACATTGTTATAAAAAAAAAGCCGATAGGCAATATTGAGATTCTCTCCAAACAACAATACCAGGAATAAGCCTAGAGGCAATTGTCGGACAGCAGAAATTACATAAAAATCCCCCAGGACCCCACACAAAAGGTTTTATCCAATTTAAGAACTTTCTTGCGACAGCAAGTAGAGAATGGACTTATATCCTTAAAGACAGCAGAAAAGCTGATCCCGGAGACCCCGTGGAAACCACAATGGTATTAGCTGCCTAAGGTACATAAATACCTAGAGCGACCCCCGCGGCGCCCGATAATATCAGGCAATGGATGGGTGACTGAGTACCTTTCACAGTACGTGGATTGGCTCCTCCGCCTCCTCCTATTGGATATTCCCTCTTATTTAAAGGATACAGATGCCTTTCTAGAATTATTACAGGATAAACCTGTGGAAAGTACATATAGACTGGGAACAATAGATGTGGAGTCCCTATACTCCAGGATTCCTCAAGATCTGGGTGTAACTGCAGTAAGGGTGTATGCACACTACGTTTCATAAGATACGGGACCGTATACGGCTGGGGAGAGGGGGGCGGAGAGTCAGGGGCGGGGCAACTGCGCGCTGCTATATGCGGTCCCGTATCTAATGTATTTCAATCAGCGACCAGAGTGAAACGCTGCCTACAGTAGTCAACAGCGTTTTTAGGTACGGTCGGGAAACCGTATACGGGGCAAAATGGAGCCAACCGGAGGCAGCGTTTCACTCCGGTCGCTCATTGAAATACATTAGATACGGGACCGCATATGGCAGCGTGCGGTTGCCCCGCCCCCGAATCTCCGCCCCCCTCTCCCCAGCCGTATACGGTCCCGTATCTTAAGAAACGTAGTGTGCATGCACCCTTAGAGAATTCCTGCAAGTTGTGGGTAAGTCCGTGCCTTACTGCAATTTTGTTACAGAGGCTATTTTGTTTGGGTTGGGTAACAACTACTTCTAATTCGACACAATATTGTATAAGCAATGCACGGGGATGGCTATGGGGACCCAGTCTTATGTACACTGGCCAACATCTTCCTAGCCACACTGGAAGCCAAATGAATTTACTCACCATAAAATAATTACATTAAGTACATTAAATTGTACAAGAGATATGTGGATGATATTTTTCTGCTTTGGGATAACAGCGAGGAATTGTTTAAAGCCTTTGTAGCAGACCTGAACAGTAAAAACGGAACGAACATGGTTTTTACTTCCTCTTTTCTTAGGAATTGAACAAATAAAAAGGCCATTTCCAGGAAAAACTAAAGAAAGCACCTTACGTTACAAGGAGACAGTATGGATCTCCAAATTAAGAGCAACAGAAGGATTGAGCTTCAACGAAAAAGATGAAATTTATGCCTGCATTTTACTTTTTTCCTTAACATGCCATATGATTTATTCGTTCAAGTGTTTTCCCCTTTTTTCTTTTTTTCGTCCCTAATGCTGAGATTTCAAAATATCATTATTGTCGTTTATTTTTCCATTCTTTATGTTCCTTCTCGCTCTACTCTACAGCACACGACTTTTCGTTCCCTGAATATTATAATACTTTGCAGACATTTACAAACTCAGAGACATATGATAACATTATAACATTACAATCTTGTTTCCGAATTTATTTTTAGTGAGTGCAACCTCCTCCCGCAAATGTACCTTCCGACGGCGTAATATTTAATAATAATAATAGTAATATACACATAGTAATTCAGCTCGTGATTTATTTGATTGTTACATAATCCCGCAGCCCCAGCTGTCATTCATTTGCAGTGGAGACCGTGTTACCATGCCTATTTTTTTATTTCTTCACTTTGGACGTACACATAGCTACGCAAAAAACTTTACTCACCCTTTTGCATGAACACTTCCACAGGTTCGGACGCACTTCCAGTGAGTCACCGGCTCCACGTGTATAAGTCGGGCCGGTCTCTCCAAGACCAGCGTGAACAAGCAGTATTCACTGCGAAACAATTCGCAGCTTCTTGTCAGCTCTTCGGAGCTGATGTCTGTCTCTCTCCCTTCCTTATCCCTGACTTCGGATGTACAGCATTCCGTGATGTGATAATAAAGACGCCGATTCTGAAAATATGTGTCCGTGGTGAGTGCAACGATAATTTTTCTACTTTTTGAACGTTACGAATTTTTTTCCCACAACGTTAGCACCTCCACGTTCAGACACACACCTGGTCCCCCACAATTGTCCTTTGGGTTAAATATCAAAACTGTTCCATACATACATTTTTTCTGTCTACTTTTTAGTGCCGGCTGTCTTAGCTTTTTTTTCTGGATATTCTACTTTATGTCAGTGGTAACATTTCATTGATCCTTGCATGATTTCTTTGTGAAAAATTCCAAAATTTGATGAAGAAATTGAAAATGTTGCATTTTTCTAACTTTGAAGCTCTCTGCTTGTAAGGAAAATAGACATTCCAAATAAATTATATTTTGATTCACAAATACAATATCTCTACTTTATGTTTGCATCATAAAATTGACATGTTTTTATTTTAGAAGACATCAGAGGGCTTCAAAGTTCAGCAGCAATTTTCCACAAAATTTGCAAAGTCTGAATTTTTCATGGACCAGTTCAGGTTTGAAGTGGATTTGAAGGGCTTTCTTATTAGAAATACCCCATAAATGACCCCATTATAAAAACTGCATCCCTCAAAGTATTCAAAATGACATTCAGTAACTGTTAACCCTTTAGGTGTTTCACAGAAAGAGCAGCAAAGTGAAGGAGAAAATTCTAAATCTTCATTTTTTACATTCACATGTTCTTGTAGACCCAGTTTTTGAGTTTTTACAAGGGGTAAAAGGAGAATAATCCTCTCAAAATTTGTAACCCAATTTATCTCGAGTAAGGAAATACCTCACGTGTTTCAAGTGTAGAGGGCTCAGAAGGGAAGGAGCTACAATGGGATTTTGGAGAGTGAGCTTTTCTGAAATAGTTTTTGGGGGGCATGTCGCATTTAGGAAGCCACTATGGTGCCAGAACAGCAGAACCCCCCCTCCCCCCACATGGCATACCATTTTGGAAACTACACCCCTCAGGGCACATAACAAGGGGTCCAGTGAGCCTTAACACCCCACCAGGTGTTTGACGACTTTTCGTTAAAGTCGGATATGTAAATGAACAGAACATTTTTTTTTCACTAAAGTGCAGTTTTTCCCCCCCAATTTACCATTTTTACAAAGGGTAATGGGAGAAAATGCCCCCCAGAATTTGTAAACCCATCTCTTCTGAGTATGGAAATACCCCTTGTTAGGACATAAAATGCTCTGCGGGCGAACTACAATGGTCAGAAGAGAAGGAGTCCCATTTGGCTTTAGGAAAGCAAATTTTGCTGAAATGGTTTGTGGGGGAGGGGGGGCATGTTGCATTTAGGAAGCCCCTATGGTGCCAGAACAGCAAAAAAAACTGCAAACATTTTTTTTCGTTTCCCCCCCAAATTTTACATTTTTACAAGGGGTAATAGGAGTAAATTACTCCCAAAATTTGTAACCCCATTTCTTCTGAGTATGGAAATACCCCATGTGTGGACGTCAAGTACTCTGCTGGCGCACTACAATGCTCAGAAGGGAAGGCGCACCATTGAGCTTTTGGAAAGAATTTGTTTAGAATGGAAGTCAAGGGCCATGTGCTTTTACAAAGCCCCCATAGTGCCAGAACAGTAGACACCCCCCCCCCACATGTGACCCCATTTTGGAAACTACACCCCTCACAAAATTCAATAAGGGGTGCAGTGAGTATTTACACCCCACTGGCGTTTAACAGATCTTTGGAACAGTGGACTGTGCAAATTAAAAATTAAATTTTTCATTATTATGGACCACTGTTCCAAAAATCTGTCAGACACCTGTGGGGCATAAATGTTCACTGTACCCCTTATTGCGTGAGGGGTGCGGTTATCAAAATGGGGTCACGTGTGTGTGTGTGTGTGTGTGTGTGTGTGTGGGGGGGGGGGAATCCATTGTTCTGGCACTATGGGGGCTTTGTAAACACACGTGGTCTTCAATTCCGGACAAATTTTCTCTTCAAAAGCCCAATGGTGCTCCTTCTCTTCTGAGCATTGTAGTTCGCCTGCAGATCACTTTACATCCACATATACGGTATGTTCTGTGCAAATTACCAATTTAGGCCTCAAATGTACATAGTGCGCGCTCACTCCTGAGCCTTGTTGTGCGTCCGCAGAGCATTTTACGCCCACATATGGGGTATTTCCGTACTCAGGAGACAGTGCATTACAAATTTTGGGGGTCTTTTCCTTTTATCGCTTGTGAAAATAAAAAAGTATGTATTTTTTTTACTCTAACAGGCTGGTGTAGACCCCAACTTTTTCTTTTCATAAGGTGTAAAAGGAGAAAAAGCCCCCCAAAATTTGTCGTGCAATTTCTCCCAAGTATGGAAATACCCCATATGTGGCCCTAAACTGTTTACTTGAAATATGACAGGACTCTGAAGTGGGAGAGCGCCATGCTCATGTAGTGTAGTGTAGTGTTTTTAGGGTACATTCGCACTGGCGGGTTAGGGTAAGTTTCCCGCTAGGAGTCTGCGCTGCGGCAAAAAATTTGCCGCAGCTCAAACTTGAAGCAGGAAACTCACTGTAAACTCGCCCATGTGAATGTACCCTGTACATTCACATGGTGGGGGCAAACCTCCAGCTGTTTCAAAACTACAACTCCCAGCATGCTGGGAGTTCTACTTTAGCAACAGCTGGAGGCACACTGGTTGGAAAACCTTCAGTTAGGTTCTGTTACCTAACTCAATATTTTACCAACCAGTGTGCCTCCAGCTGTTGCAAAACTACAACTCCCAGCATGTACTGATCGCTGAAGGGCATGCTGAGAGATGTAGTTATGCAACAGCTGGATGTAAGAAACTACAACTCCCAGCAGCTGTTTGGGCACATCTGGAGGGCCACAGTTTAGAGACCACTGCACAGTGATCTTCAAACTGTTGCCCTCCAGATGTTGCAAAACTACAAATCCCAGCATGCCCAGACAACAAACTGCTGTGTGGGTATGCTGGGAGTTCTAGTTTTGCAAGATATAGGGGGCCACAATTTAGAGACCACTGCACAGTGATCTCCAAACTGGGGCCCTCCAGCTGTTTCAAAACTACAAATCTCAGCATGCCCAAACAGCTGTCTGGGCATGCTGGGAGTTGTAGTTTTGCAACATCTGGAGGGCTACAGTTTAGAGACCACTGTATAGTGGTCTCAGACTGTAGCCCTTCAGATGTTGCTAGGCAACTCACAGGCTTCCGTAGGATCCAGGGAGCCGCATCGCCGCCCTCTGCCGCATCCGATGGGTAAGTGGACTTCGGCGTCAGTCCTCCTTGGTTTCCCCGTTCTGCCCCACCTATTGTGGGTGGGCAGAACGGGGAAACCGAAAGTTAAACCCCCCGATCTGCTATTGGTCGTCACTTCTAGACAACCAATAGCAGGATAGGAGGGGTGGCACCCCTGCCACCTCACTCCTATCCCTTCAGGGGGATTGTGGGTGTCTTGGACAACCCCGATCCCCCTTATTTTCCGGGTCACCATAGGCCTGTATGACCCAGGATTGGCGCAAATCGCCGGTGTGATGACCCCCCTGGGCATTTGTGCGGGGTGTCTGCTGATCAATATCACATGGGTACGCCCTTGGTCCTTATGTACCAGGGAGCGAAGGCGTACCTGTACGACCGTGGTCCCTAAGTGGTTAAGGATCAGACCAATTTTTATTTTAGCATTTTTGTTTTTCCTCCTCGCCTTCTAAAAATCACAACTCTTTTATATTTCCAGAAATAAGAGAAAAAGACCAGCAACTCACCACAAACGACACTCAGTAAATAGCGGCCGCCATGGATGTCCGGGATCTTGTGGGAAGCTCAGAGGCCTCTGAGCTTCCTGCAAGATCCTGGATATCCATGGCGGCCGCAATTTACTTATTGTCGTTTGCGGTGAGTTGCTGGACTTTTTCTCTATGTTATTTCAGTATTTACTCTCTCGACTCCTTTGCACCACCGCCTATCTCAGATGCTTTATTTTTCGAACCGCTGTGACCTTTGGTTGTTCATTTTTCTATTTATCCTGTTGATTGCTTTAGGTGTCTCCAGCTGTTCTCTCCATTATTTTTATTTTATCTTTTATATTTCCATCCACATACCCATATGAGGGCTTGTTTTTTGCATCACCAATTGTACTTTGTAAGGTCATCAATCATTTTACCATAAATGTACAGCGCAACCCAAATATTATTTATGTGGGAAAATTGCAAATTTTGGAAGGTTTCGTTTTCACGGTGTACACTATGGTAAAAATTACACATTTTCTTTATTCTGTGGTTCAATACGATTAAAAGGATACCCATGATATATGCTTTTCTATAATTGTACCGCTTAAGAAAAATCTCAAACTATTAACAAAATTAGTATGTTTGAAATTGCCCTATTTTGACCACCTATAACTTTCAAGTTTTTCCGTATACGGGGCGGTATGAGGTCAAATTTTTTGCGCCGTGATCTGTAATTTATCAGTACCACTTTTGCTTAGGTTTTTGCTTTATATAAATTTTTTGGGGAATAAAATGTGACAAAAATGCAACAATTTTGGACTTTATTTTACATTTACACCGTTCACCGTATGGGATAATTAACAATATATTTTGATAGTTCAGACTTTTATGCACGCAGCGATACCAAATATGTTTATTTTTTTTACGCTTTTTGGGAGGTAAAATGGGAAAAAACTAATGATTTATGTTTTATTGGGGGAGGGGATTTTTCACATTTTTAACTTTATTTAAAAAAAACATTTTTTTACACTTTAATAGTCCCCATAGGTCATAGCACTGATCAGTTTTTATCGGTGATCTTCTGCTCTGGTCTGCTTGATCTCAGACCAGAAGACCCCTGGAGACGGATGGAGGCAGGTGAGGGGACCTCTGCACACCATTATAGATTATCGGATCCCCGTGGCAGCAGATGCCGTGATCTGTATTGATAGCGGCATCTGAGGGGTTAATGGCAGACATCCGCGTGATCGTGGATGTACGCCATTACCGGCGGGTCCCTGGCTGCTGATAGCATGATGCAAACTCTGGTCCGGAGCTCGCAGTCATAGCGGTCATATGTATGTCATGGTGCGGTAAGTACCACGGCACCATGACATACGTTTACGTCCATTGTCGTTAAGGGGTTAAACAGCAAACAAGTAAGTGCCAACCCATACCACTCCAGCTCAAAAAAGTCAGTCATATATCTCAGGCAAAAACATTTAACAGACAAACATTTATTAAAGTTCTTAAAAGAAACACAAAACAGCTTAAAAAAATCCCCCTTTAGCTACAGTGCAATGCAATACTCTAAATTAAATATACCTTTAAAAGTACAAAAACAAAAAGAAATAAAAAAAGAAAGTGATCTTTGTACAATGAGGGGATTATAGTTGAAGTTTCCTGAGGGGAAGGGATTGATCCATCCTTGTGGAAAAGAATATGAAACGGAAGGAGGAATAACTTAAGTCTTTGTTTACCTCCCAAAAAAAAAAAAACTTCTACGCGAGGCATATCCTTGTGGCAATTGTTTTCAGTGTTTGGAAGTTTGAAATAAAGACTGATCAGAACCAAATAATAAAAGGCACTGGAGCAGCAGGAAACCTCTGTTCTGTATACACACCAGGTATCCCTGTCTCATCAGTGCATGATAAATAAATCACTTCTGGCAATCCAAGGCTCCCAGATGATCAGAAAAACTGTAGTAGAAACTATAGAATGCTGGATTAGAAATATTTCACAATCTTGAAACTGAAAAGAGAAGGATTCAATCCTGGTTCTAAGTGAATGACAAGACAACAGAAATGTGATGCAGAAATCATAATGATAAAACTAGTGATTGTGGAATGTCTGACCTATGCATGGTTGGCTTACTGCAATATCGTGTATGGCCATTTTGAAGTTTGCTTTCTCATTGCATTGATGCAAAGTGCTGGACTTCATCATTTCACCAAAGAAAATTCAACAAAATAACATCTGGACCAAAAAGAAAAAAAAAACATGTATATATATGAAAACTTAGAACCAGCAGTGATAAAGAGAAGATTAAATATTTGTACAAAAGAAAAATTCACAGTTTTCTGCAGCCAAACCCAGTGTATGCTATAACACGGGGGAACATTGGTTACCCGCCACAGTAATTGAAAATCAAACAACAAAGTATTGTTTTGTAGGAAAGGTATAGTCTAAAATACCATGCTAAAATAAAAAAAAAACTGAAGGATTCTGATGGTTCATATTAAAAGTATAACATTGCAAGAAGATCTACAGTAAGAATTCAAGCATAGAGAGGTATTCCCATAGTATTTAGTCCATTTATCAGTTCCTATCTGATTTTCCCCTGAAGCAGCAACACTAAATACTTATCCTCAGTTTAATCAGTTGTGGTCTGCTGTATACATAAAGCTAAGCAGGGAGACAAGGCTTCATCATTCTAAAACCTGAGCCCAAGCCTCGCTCTGAGGTGAACGTGCAGCAGAGCAAGAGAATGTACACGTCTTATTATAAAAAAAAAAAAAAAAAAAAAAAAAAAAAAAAAAAAAGGTATATTTAGTTTAAAGCCAGTAGTGCAACACAGATTCCGTGAGGCATTTACCCATGCAGGAAGCGGCCCATCTACTGTGGAATGCTTTAAATCGTCTATACTTTATTTCTAGGGAGATACAAAAGGGAGAAGAGTAGAAGGAGGAAAAAAAAAAAAAAAAGGGAGCAAGTGTTTGGACCATTTTTTCTAAATAAAATGTAGTCAAGTTTCTTTTTCCTCCAGCCCAAAGTACTGGGGTAAGGGAAATCAAGGGAGCTGTGAGATGCAACCCCCGACCATGGCTATTGAGGGGGAAAATGGGTTGTTGGTGAAGACTTTGTTGCATTCAAGCAATGAGGGAGTGCAGTAACCTATGTAGTTAATACAAATGGATTGGAAGAGTGGTCCCTGGCAGCTCCACCGTTCTGAGCCGTAGGCATGGCCCCTTGACTTAGGGCTCTAAGCTCTGAGGAATCGGCATTATTGCACCTTGACTCAGGAACCACTTCTGGGTCGGCCTTCCATTATAGCCGATGACATTCGATTTCTGTTGTCCAATTTTCCCCTGAAGATTTACACCATATAGAACCTACATCTTCACCCCCAATTCCCTACAGTCATTGACACAGCGACACTGTAGATGCTAATCTTATAGTTTCCGCCCCAGTGGATTATGGAGTTCACTTGTGGTGTCTTAGAGAGTGGTTCTTCCTTTTTCTTTTGAAAAAACAGCAGCACCTGTCAAAAAAGCAAACAAAAGAAAAGTGATAGGTCAGTTAAGTTACTGTTTTTTTTGCTGAAGATTTATGCACTTTCATTGCTGTGTAAAGACTGCACTGAGGGGACTCTAAAATAAAAAAAAAACAACCAAATGCGCAGAAAGGTTTTCTGCAGATGGGCCAGACAGCTTTGTAGGAGAAACATTGGCAATGAACAAGGTTTACATTACTAGCATCACTGCAAAGGTGCTGGTCCCTTGATCTGACTAGGACTCTAAACCAAAAAGATAAGTAGAGGCTGGATGTACCATGTGGGTGGTTAAAGACATCTGAGGAATGACGAGGAACAAGAAACACACTGGTGTGTTGCATGCAGACAATATACAAGGTGATAAGGAGTGGACAACAACTAAGCCAGACAAAGTAGGAATTTAGGTGAAAGGATAGGACGGACCCAAGTGGCTAGGTAAATACTAATAATAAATGGAGCAATTTGTCATCCATACTGCTAGAAATAACCATTACAACCTCTTTGAGCCCTAGACTCTGCTGTCATTTGGTCACTATAAAGACTTATTCCCCCTTTCCAATTAAATTAACACGGATGCTAGGCCAAACATGCACATTTACAGTGTAGTTAGCAGAACATGCCATTTGCCAAATGTGCAGTTGGTTACCTTTATTTAGTGTATGACATAAATGTCAGTTTAGCTCTTGCTGAGAAAAACAAGGGTATCTGGACTGGCATTCTGTAGCCTACCAAGTATAAAGAAATGCTATATATATTCTGCACAAAGCATAACATTTTTTAGCCAAGCCATGTTTATCACATATGGGGACCTTACACGGCCGGGAGATGGGAAAATAGGGCGCTCCTCTATCCCAGCCAGACCCGGCCCCCATCTCATTCATCGCAGTCACTATCTGACTCTGGTCGGCTCATTCAAATTAAGGAGATGGGAGCCAGGTCTGGCTGGGATACGGAGCGCCTGTTTTTCCCATCTCCCAGCCTAACACCAGACAAAAGAAAATCTGCTTAGGTTTTGTGGGATCTATGAGATTACTGAGCAACAGAGCTCCCTTAAGAAGAGCACAGCGGCAGTGTGATCGAGGCCTTACCTTATGATAAGATCTATTAGTATTTAATGGATTTTAGAATATGGGAAATTACCTGTAAATTGTTATTTTAAAAAGGCATTGGTTTATTTAATATTTAAATATATGGTTCTTAGCCCATTGGCTTCTGAGGTCTGATATGAACAGTTTATTTAAAAAATAAAATAAAAAAGGTACATGCCTGCTGTATTAAGAACAATATACACTTTAGGATACTTGAACCCATACGCTTCTTAGTCAAGAAAGCCGTCAGGGCGAAAGCATAATATTTCATCTATGCTATAAAAACAGAACTAGCCCAAGAGATAAAATAAATTATGGGATACATATGCTACTAATACCAGACTTCGGCCCCTTTCACACTGCTGTTGCGCCCTGTCAAGAAAGGCTATTAAAGTCTCTTTTTATTTTTTATTTTTTTTTGCGACTTTAACGGCCGTTCTTGTGACGGGACACAACAGGCAATAACGGATCCCTGTGGCTCCTATTTACTATTATGGGGTCTGCAGGTGCTGTTTTTTGATGGGAATAGCGGGAGAAAAAGACAGCGCAAGCAGTATTTTTTCTCCCACTATTCTCCAAGGCTCCCCTGACGGGCGCCACTGTGCCGTGTCCTAATGGTAGTGTGAAAGGAGCCTTAAAAGTGAATGTCAAATGAAAAGTATCCCTATTAACCCCTTAAGGACCAAGGACGTATATTTACATCCTTGGCTGGCTCCCGTGGGGCTGATCAGGACTTGATGTGGTGTCCCATCAGCTAGGACGCAAGCCGAGGTCCTCTTACCTTCCTCCGATGCGTCCGTACGGCAATTGATTGCTCCAAGACTGAGATCCAGGCTTGAGCAATCGACCGCCGATAACACTGATCAATGCAAAGCTATGGCTTTGCAGTGATCAGTGTAAAAGATCAGTGTGTGTGTGCAGTGTTATAGACACCTATGGGAGCTATAACACTGGAAAAAAAAAAGTAAAAAAAAAGTTCACGAATTTAACCCTTTCCCTAATAAAAGTCCAAATCAACCCCCTTTTCTCATTTAAAAAAAACCCATGTAAATAAAAATAAATATAAACATATGTGGTATCGCCGCATATATCATGAAAAAATAAAAAGCGATCAAAAAGTCCGATCAATACAAAAATGGTACCACTGGAAACTTTAGATCACGGCGCAAAAAAAGAGCCCTCATACCACCCCACAAGCAGTAAAATAAAATTTTCCTGCATGTAGTTATGATTTTTTCCAGAAGTACAACAAAATCAAACCTATACAAGTAGGGCATTATTTTAATCGTATGGACCTACAGAATAGAGATAAGGTGACATTTTTACCTAAAAATGTACTGCGTAGAGACTGAAGCCCCCAAAAGTTATAAAATGGCGTTTTTTTTCTTCAATTTCGTCACACAAATATGTTTTCCGTTTCGCCGTAGATTTTTGGGTGAAATGACTGATGTCACTGTAAAGTAGAATTGGTGATGCAAAAAATAAGCCATCATATGGATTTTTAGGTGCAAAATTGAAAGGGTTACGATTTTTAAAAAGGTGGAGGAGGAAAAAACGTAAGTGCAAAAACGGAAAACCCCGGTTCCTTAAGGGGTTAAACTGGTGACAGTTGTAAAGCTAAAGTATTTTCTGTGGCTGCAAAGAGAGACATGGGCCCATTTATTATTTTAAACCTGACATGCTTTGTCGGGTTGTGCGCCAGAAATTCTGTCTGCGCCAAAAATTTAAAAAAACAAAACGTGCTCTCCATTTTACTGAGAAAACCAGAAAAAGGGGCTTGGTCGCCTGTTAAAGTGGGTGTGGCTACAGAAAAGGGGTGTGTCCCTGACATTTTCACAAAAACCCAACATATTTACTTCCATAGAAAATCTAGTGGATTTGATCTCAGGAAAACCCTACAGATCAGAGCATGTGTAAAAAAAATAAAAAACAAAGTGTAGAGAAAACTGCAAAATATAGGGAAAGCTTAGTAAATACTGTGGAAAATAAAATTGTAGAGAATTAAAACCCACAAAGAAAACTACAGGCAATTCTTCATAAATCAGGGCCATGGTGTCAGTTTAGCTCATAAAAACAAAGGGTGTCTGGACTGGCATTCTGTAGTTCACTAAATATAAAGGAATGCTATATACCGTATATACTCGAGTATAGGCCGAGTTTTTCAGCACGATTTTTCGTGCTGAAAACACCCCCCTCGGCTTATACTCGAGTGAACTCCCCCACCCGCAGTGGTCTTCAACCTGCGGACCTCCAGAGGTTTCAAAACTACAACTCCCAGCAAGCCCGGGCAGCCATCGGCTGTCCGGGCTTGCTGGGAGTTGTAGTTTTGAAACCTCCGGAGGTCCGCAGGTTGAAGACCACTGCGGCCTTCAACATCATCCAGCCCCCTCTCACCCCCTTTAGTTCTGTACAGTACTCACCTCCGCTCGGCGCTGGTCCGGTCCTGCAGGGCTGTCCGGTGGGGAGGTGGTCCGGTGGGATAGTGGTTCCGGGCTGCTATCTTCACCGGGGAGGCCTCTTCTAAGCGCTTCGGGCCCGGCCTCAGAATAGTCACGTTGCCGTGACAACGACGCAGAGGTGCATTCATTGCCAACGTACTACTGCGTCATTGTCAAGGCAACGCCTCTATTCCGGGCCGGAAGCGCGGAGAAGAGGCGCCCCCGGTGAAGATAGCAGCCCGGACCACCTCCTCACCGGACCACCTCCTCACCGGACAGCCCTGCAGGACCGGACCAGCGCCGAGCGGAGGTGAGTACTCAGAACTAAAGGGGGTGAGAGGGGGGCTGGATGATGTTGAAGGCCGCAGTGGTCTTCAACCTGCGGACCTCCGGAGGTTTCAAAACTACAACTCCCAGCAAGCCCGGACAGCCGATGGCTGCCCGGGCTTGCTGGGAGTTGTAGTTTTGAAACCTCTGGAGGTCCGCAGGTTGAAGACCACTGAGGGCGAATGATGAGAAGAGGATGATGAAGGGGGGGTGTGGGGATGATGAAGGGGGGTGGGGATGATGAAGGGGGGATGTGTGGGATGATAAGGGGATGATGAAGGGGGGATGTGCGGGATGATAAGGGGATGATGAAGGGGGGATGTGTGGGATGATGACAAGGGGATGATGAAGGGGGGATGTGCGGGATGATAAGGGGATGATGAAGGGGGGATGTGTGGGATGACAAGGGGATGATGAAGGGGGATGTGTGGGATGATAAGGGGATGATGAAGGGGGGATGTGTGGGATGATGAAGGGGGGATGTGTGGGATGATGAAGGGGGGATGTGTGGGATGATAAGGGGATGATGAAGGGGGGATGTGTGGGATGATGACAAGGGGATGATGATGAGGATGTTAATGACGGGTCTGGATGATGACAGGGGGGATGAGGTATTTCCCACCCTAGGCTTATACTCGAGCCAATAACTTTTCCTGGGATTTTGGGTTGAAATTAGGGGTCTCTGCTTATACTCGGGTCGGCTTATACTCGAGTATATACGGTAAGTTCTCATCCTGCAGAAGTCGTTCCCATATTTCCACTGAACTTTGTGAAACAGAAAAATTTTAAGTATTAGTTTTATTTTTATGTTTTCTAATTTCTGAAAAAATGAAGCAACTTTGCCAACAGGAGACATAGGAGGTCTGCAGACTACAAAAATATTCTATGTAGTCTGATCTTGCAAACATATTGTGGGAGATTTACCATCGTCTTCGGAGCTTTTTTTTTACTACACTGGGCACCCGAAATGTCGAACATGCACGTAAGCACTTTTTGTGTGCAGAAAGTCGCACAGGAAAGGAGGAATCATACAAAATTGTGTTCAGAAGTGATTTGAGTTTTTTTTTATGTGGGCAAAATGTATCAACCCCCCCCACCCCCACGATAATATGATATATAACGAAAAAGAAGGCAGCACATCCAAAGTGAGAGTAGGTGCAGGCTAGTCCAAGGGGCCCTGATCCCAGGGTCCAAGTAAGGTTATTCACAAGGAGTTGACCGCAGCACACAGGAGTATTAAAGCAAAAAAAAAATGTGGTTTATTCCATGAACAAAGAGTGCGACGTTTCGGTGCTCTCACAGCACCATTCTCAAGCCATTCTCAAGGGCTTGAGAATGGTGCTGTGAGAGCACCGAAACGTTGCACTCTTTGTTCATGGAATAAACCACATTTTTTTGCTTTAATACTCCTGTGTGCTGCGGTCAACTCCTTGTGAATTTATATATATATATATATATATATATATATATATATATATATATATATATATATATATATATATATGTTACACATAAACAAAAACAAATATTAAAGAATTAAAAAATAATAAATCGTGGCCCTCCAGATGTTGCAAACTACAACTTCCTGCATGTATGGAAAGACAACAGTTACCCAGGCATGTTTGTAGTTGAAGTTTTGCAATATCCAAAAGGCCACAGTTTAAAGACCACTACTTTACCATCACAAATATACTGCCAAGTCTACAGTAATAAAATCCCACTTCCTTTCAATTTAAAAGAGAAAGGACTCCTATGTTATGTTATGGCAGGCTCGAAATAGTTGAAACCATTGGAGCTGTATTGCCTAGACAGCTGACTTTACCCTTGTTTTAATCAGTGAGAATAACTCAAATCTTTTAATTCATTCATTCATACCCAGGTGGGCATTAGACATAAAAACTAATGCAGACAAAAGAAGAGCACCTCTGCTTGAATAGCAGACTTATTTTATTTTTTTTTTCACTTCTAGAATGTTCGCAAGTGAAAGTTAGATGTGGATTAGAACTATGGAAAACACATCTATTGAAGAGATTTTTCAAAACCTGACCAGAGGAAAAGTTGCTGAGTTGCCCATAGCAACCAATCAGATCGCTTCTTTCATTTTTTGTAAATGCCTCTGAAAAATGAAAGAAGTGATCTGATTGGTTGCTATGGGCCACTCAGCAATTTTTCCTCTGGACAGGTTTTGATAAATCTCCCCCCATTAAGTTTAGGGTGCACGAAGCTTTTCTGCCCTCATACAGCTGTATTTTGTGGTAAATAGAAGTGTAGTATACCTATCATTTCTATGAACTTCATGTCATGGGCACAGAAATTTTTATTGGTGGACCGACACTAACTCAAAAAGGCAGAAGATTTTGGCAAAAAAAAAATAAAAAATTCCCACTGCAGATTTAGCATTGCCAGAATTTCTGCAGCAAAATAATAATAAAAAAAAAAGTAAAAAAAATTGAATTAAAAAAAAACAAAAATTAAAAATTAAAAAACAGCCGCCGCCCATGGAAGTATATTGCTGTGGAAAATCCACTGCTGCTAAAACCCACAAAAGATCTGCCTGTGTGAACGTTACCCTAAGGGTTTAGGCTGGAGCTCCACTGAGGTTTTTTTTGCAAAAACGCCATAAAAAACGCCAATTTTCCCACACTGCATTTTTTCAGTGAAAAAATGCTGTGTCCAGATGTTAGCTGCAAGTCAATGGTAAACTGCAAAACGCCAGATTCACTTGGCGTTTTTCAGTTTGGCGTTTTTTTTAATCCTTTTGGTGTTTTTCAGCAATTTCTGGCTCAGAGGCTGGATTTTCAAAACGCCCTGCAAAAACCTAGTTTGGCGTTTTTTTTGCAAAACACCAAGAAAAACGCCATGTTGGTTTTAAATTTTGCGTTTTTGCAGGCGTTTTTTATTCTTTTTATGGACTTTAGCGATCCAAAAAAATTATGGAGATACCTTTTTTTATTAAAATATCGTAGGGTACCATAAAAAAAAATTTATAAAAAAGATACAGTAGTGATGGAAAAAATTGTACCTAACGAAATGTATCTTTTTTATTACGAAATGTTTATTAATTTTTAAACAGGGATGTGAGCGGGTAAAGCGCTAAAAATGTAGCCGACAATAATAATGTAGTGTGTGCGTGTTTTTCACTTTTTTTTAAACATTTTTTAGGCAGTACTACTACTCCCAGCATGGAACATACTGTTCCATGATGGGAGTGGTAGTTACCTGTACTTATTGACAGATCGCCCGTTGCGATCCTTTTGTATAATGTATAGATGCGGCGGCCGCTCTTCTCTGGTCCCCTGCACTGGACGTATACATACACATGTTCATATTTCCCGCAGAGAGCTGTGATTGGTCAGATGGTTCCAGCCAATCATAGCTCTCTGTGAGAAATCAGAATGTATATATATTATATATATATATGTCGTGCAGGGAACCACAGGAGAGTGTCGGCCGCTGCATCCATACATTATACAGGAGCATCACAGCGGGTGTCAGTAGTGATACCCGCAGTGATCTTTCCTTAACTACAAGTACTACTACTCCCAACATGAAGTACACTCTGCCCCATGCTGGGAGCTGTAGTACCTGCATTAACAGACAGATCGCAGCGGGTGTCAGAAGTTACACTCGCTGCGATCTGTCTATTAATGCAGGTACTACAGCTCCCAGCATGGAGCAGAGTGTGCTCCATGTGAGGAGTAGTAGTGCCTGCTAAAGGACACATCACAGTGGCCGTCCTGTCTATAGCAGAGATGTAGAGCGACTGTATACATCGCTCGCATCCCTGCTCTGCACTATGCTCCGGGCTGGCCACTCATTCATTCATCTTTTCCCTAGAGCTGTGATTGGCTGCAACCATCCGGCCAATCACAGTTCTGGGCAGAAAATATGAACGGCCAGTGATGTGAATAGAGCAGAGATGTGAGCACTGTATAGAGCCACATCACTGCTATATTATGGACGATCGCATCGGGTGTCAGACTGACACCCGGGGCGATATGTCTATAGTACAGGTACTACTCCTCCCCATCATAGAACAGTCTTGTGCCATGCTGGGAATAGTAGTACTACATAAAAAAATTGAAAAAAAACGTTAAACACACACACACTTTATAAAAAAAAAAAAATTATAAAAATTTTGTTATAAAAAATGTACAATTAGTTAAAATACATTTTTACATCCCTACTGCGTCTTTTTTTCTTTCTTACCCAACTTTTTTGTAAAAAAAAAAAAAAGCAAAAGGGGCCAAAAACGGCAAATTCCACACAAAGGTAAAAACGCCAGAAAAAAAACGCAGGGAAAAACTGAAGTTTTTCTGGCGTTTTTATGCCACAAAAATCGCAGGGCAAAAATCTCAGTGGAGTCCTAGCCTTACAGTGAGTTTCTCCTGCTGAAAGTTCAAAGGGGTACTTTTATGAACTGGTGCCAGAAAGTTAAACAGATTTGTAAGTTACTTCTATTAAAAAATCTTAATCCTTTCAGTACTTTTTAGCAGCTGTTTGCTAAAGAGGAAATCTTTATTTTTTTATTTATTTTTTATGTTGTCCACAGTGCTCTCTGCTGACACCTGATGCCCGTATCTGGAACTGTCCAGAGCAGGAGAAAATCCCCATAGCAAACCTATGCTGCTCTGGACAGTTCCTGACACGTACAGAGGTGTCAGCAGAGAGCACTGTGGACAACACAAAGAAATTCAAAAAGTAAAGAATTTCCTATGTAGCATACAGCTGCTAAAAAGTACTGGAAGGATTAAGATTTTTTAATAGAAGTAATTTACAAATCTGTTTAACTTTCTAGCACCAGTTCATTAAAAAAAAGAAATAAATTAAAAATTTCACCGGAGTACCCCTTTAAGTCGAGGCTCAAACTCGCAGCAAATTACTTGATGTAAAACCTTAGGGTACATTCATACATGCTACGTATCTTCTTAAAAATGTCTTCTTTTTTGCTGATAAGACTAGGTTCACACGGCCGTTGTCCCCCGTTCATATTTTCTCCGTTATTTCCTCCTAAACGGACCATTCTAATAACTGATGCACAGGGGCATTAGCTTAGGAGCATCCGTTTGCATCAGTCTTTCATCCCTTAGTATCAGCCGCCTGCAGACTCCCGCAGCAAGGACTAAAATTACTCCCATCATGGAACAGACTCCTTTCCATGATGGAGTAGTAGGTCCCTGGCTGCGGGAGTCTGCAGGCGGCTGGGGAGGCTACATTAGTGTTTGCACTACTACCCCCATCATGGTTCCATTTTGGGGGTAGAAGTACAAGGGCTGAGGGATTGATCGCACCGGGTCTCCCTTCTGAGACCCAATGCGATAAGCAGTTATAAAGCAAGGGAGCGGGCGGCCTGCTCCACTCCCCTGCAATGTATATACTGTGTAAACTTTCATTTTGAAATCATTCGCCGCTGCCGCCATACCCGATGGAAATGAGCAGCAGAGAATAGACATGTCCTGGCGGAGCACTCCGATTGCGCTAGGAGCAGGGCAGCAGTGAATGAATGAACAATGATGAAACCTACATGCGGGACATGTCGGCTTAATTCATTCATCGCTGCCTTTTACTGACATTGGGGGGGGGGGATAAGGATATGCACACTGGGGCCAATAAATTAGCTGGGGAATTACTACTCCCATCATGGAAACAAGTCTGTCCCATGATGGGAGCAGTAGTAGTCCCTCAGCACTGCAGGAGTCTGTTGATGTCACCTCTTCTGAGCATGCTCAGAATAACTGTTCAAAAACGGATATTGTAAACCGGGTGCAAACGGATGACATTAAAAGGTTCATCCGTTTGCCTTAGACGTCACTGTTAAATTTATAATATCCGTTTCTATTTAGTTATTTTTGATGGGAGAAGAAAATACTGCAAGCAACGACTTTTCTCCTGTCAAAAAAAAGGAACAGGAAGCAAACGTGTGCAAATGGGTGATTATTTCACAGCCTTTTGCAAACTGATTGACAATGGGCATTTATTTAAGGGGACAGACGGCCGTGTGAACGAGCCCTATGTCAGCAGCAGAAAGTTTGCATGTGTGATGATCACATGTTTTACACAGCTGTTGGCCAAACACTCCGTTGGCTGACAGCTATATCTTCTGATCCAAACATAAACTATGCACATTCAAATCAGCTGAACGTGCGTGTATTCTAATTGAGGAGAATGCCTCTACCAGACCTCTGATAGCAGTTTCTCTCTTCAAGAACAAAAGGATGGGGGCAATAAGCCTCACACTTTGATTCCTTGATATCTGCATTTATAGGAAAGTTGGGAGGCTGAAAACACATTGGATGGTTGGTGGGTTAAGAGGACTTTGATATGAAAGGCCAGTTTATGAATGCAGAGAGTTTATTTGCTAAATACTACTGGAACAAATACAGATGTTTTAGTGTATTAGTCCTTTTTTGATCACATAGTATTAAATGACTAGATGCACCCTACGAAATCTACTCTGCAGGGATTTAAAGAGGTACAGAAGCTAATCCCACAGGCCAAATCCTAAAATGGGGGGGTTCTCTCCATGGTGTGCACTCCTCAGAGAGAGACTCACCACAAGTTGAGCATTTTCACGCAGCTATAGTGTGTTAAAAGACAGAGAGAGAAAGAGATAAATATTAATACACCCAAGAGACACTAGGCAGAGAATGGGGTAATGCAGCCATGCAGACAACATGCCTTGCAGGTCAAAAAAAATGGGGATATTACATTAATGTCAAAAGCGGCTGTGACTGACACAAAGATCTGACCATTCTACAGAGAGACCTAAACAAAACTGAAAGCTAATGTTGCATCCACTCCAAAATACATAAAACTAATAAAAATCAGCTATGAATGGGAACTCTTCGAAAAATGATGGCAATATTAAAGGGGTTTTCCACCTTAAGGTGATTTTAGTATGTATCTGTCAGGCAGTAATGGACATGCTTAGGAAGGATCTGCACTTGTCTTGGGGCTAAATGGCTATGTTGTGAGATTACCATAACACTGTGGTTAGCTTTATGTGAACTGGTATTTCCTGCTTGAGTTTTCTTTTTTTGACTACAAATCCCATAATTCCATTTTCCTCCCTCCCACACATCAGCCACCCCACCCGTTGAAACATAAATGAGCTGCATCCATTCAAAAGACCTGTGGTTTTCATTCAGGGTGCCTATAGCTGTTGCATTAGTTGCAGATTGATCTCTCTCCCACCAAGCGATCCCTCCACCCATTGAAGCAGACAGGCTCCCTGTCATCAGCTGACTAGTGAGTCAGGTCTCAGCCGCATTGCAGCCTGGGAAAAATCTGAGACGACAGTCATTTTGTATGCTGTTAAAAATAAATATTGGGATGAAAATCACAGAAGAATTGTGAGAAAACCACCACACAGGTACAGACACTATATTATGACCCTAACTTTACAGTTAGCATAGTCAAATAAAAAAATTATTGGAATACCCCTTTAATGTAATCATTTCAGCATACAGTGTCAAAAACCTCAATCATGAGCCCAAATTTGCTCATACACCTATACTGCTAGGAGATCCAAACCAGGACAAAAACACAAAATTAAGACAACGCATTAACCCTTTAATGTCCATTTAGAGTGTTAAACTGCCTTTTGTAACCTAAGACCATCTGCTATATGTTCTAAGTTATGCATTTCAAAAATATGAATATAAACAAAAGCAGAGATGTAGGTGAGAAATGTTAAGCAAGTATTATGGAAACATACCTAGAACTATACCTATACACATATTAATTTGTGTGGTCAATAAACTTGCCTGTTATAAAATACATCTGATTTACAAAAGGTAATCAGAGTCCAGAAACCGTTCTCTTGAAGTAAAGTGCAGTGTCTGACAGGGACAGTGGTTATCTACTATGCTCCTGAAGACAGACTTCATGCAGAAATGGCTGCAATTTAGGCAGTGATGTGCATTGCAGCAGCAGAATTAACAAAAAAGCACAAGATGGAAGACAAGAAAGTAGATGAGGTACATGGGCATGGAATAAATGGGTTAACGTGCAAGGATGGGATTTTAAGTGGGAACCAAACAAGGGCACATACTTAGCTTCTTCCACAACCTCCACCTCGGCCTGCGCTGTGATTGGTGCATTGGAGTGACCACCTGTTTGGTCATCAGCATTAAGCTGCCCATTTGTTGAACTCATCACCTGTTGCAAAAATGTAAAAATAGTATTAATAATAATCATACGGTTTTGAAGAACATAGTCACTAGCATGTCCAAATGTGGGTGTTAAGAGGACCTGTGGCCAACTCCCCAAAAAGTGTGTCTATAAAAAGCCCAGGGTTACCTGATTCCACAGATTTTTTTCCCAATTTCTTGATACCTCCTCCAGTTCCAGATATATGAGGGTTTATAATTTGTCTGAATTCAGGGATTTAGTCAGATGGGCGTGAATTATGTTTTAATAATATGAGTGTCTATCAGGTGACGGGCAGGAATACACAGTCAGGGAGTGTGAATGTTGTACATTGAGGGGTATGTATGCCTAATACACACTCCCTGACTGTATAAAAGCACCTATCACCTGCTAGCCCTTCCCATTATTAAATTTAAGTTCCACACATCTGACCAATTCCCCAAAATGTCAAAAAATATAAACCAACATCTCTCAGGAATGGAAATGTGTATGAAGAAACAATAAAAAGGTGTGTGAGATCAGGGCACCCTTTATTTAGTTATTTAATGGTTATCAATTTTTTGGTGGTTGGATAAAGGTCCCCTTTAAAAGGTATTCCAAACACATAAATATTGCTAGGATAAGTCATTACTAGTATAGGATCTGACATCTTATCCCCTATCCTTTGGATAGGGGATAAGATGTCTAGGGGCGGAGTACCCCTTTAAAGATGCGCAGTGTGATCCCACCTTGTAGGCAGCTGCACCTAATCTTATCACGAGAACTCACAGTGGTGTTATAAGAGTTCAGGTAAACAGCCATTCAAAACATAATAGGGGAGATTTATTAATATGTGTGTGTGCAGCCACTTCACAACCTTTTTTGTTTGCTGTGCTTTTGGCTTTTGTGCTAAATTTATCAGTCTGTGCGCCGTTTTGATAAATTTGGTGCACATATGAAAAAAAAAAAAAATCACCTCAGGACTTTCTGTAGGATGTAATTTTCAGAATTGTGGTATTAGTGTTCACAAAACAGATGTATCTTGTGGAAAATGAAAAGCAAATAGAAGTAGGCCACATAGTGAAATCTGTCAAAACCTATGTCTATTTATCAGACGAGCTTTAACTTAGATATTTGTTAAAGATTACAACACTTAATAAATGTGAGCAATGCTAAAGGAGCAACAAGTTTACATTCCAAGTGGACACATACATACAAGGCATTTATCTAATAAAACTGTACGGCATTCATATCATTTACTCACAACAATCGTGCACCACGTGCCTAAAAATACTTAGCCCAACATGCTCTAATACCTGCACAGATCCCCCATGCCGGTCTGATGCCAGGTGAGGTGCCAGGTAAGCGGGGTGGGCCTGTCGGCTGGCCTGTAACTCCCAAGCTCCTCGGCGGTCTGGAGCACCCGTCTGCGCAGAGGCGTTAGGAAGCATGCGATTGCGAGGTGTGGAGGAGAGGGGTATTTGGGGAGAAGGAGATCAGCCAGGCCAAAGCAATGGAAACAGATCACTGTGTTAGTGAAGGTGAGTAGAAAGCCAAGCTATGGTCGCGTGCTGCAAGCAGAGCAAAACACTCAGCCCTCTCTGTACTGAAAAATGGAGTCTGATGTATAAAAACGAGAAAACAATAAGATAAGGTGTTGCCCACAGCAACCAGAATCTGTCTGGTCACTATGTTTGCACCTGTTTTTACATGAATCTTAAAATATGCAGCTTGCCATTTCTCCTGCAAGTGAGGGCTGTTAAAAGTCCAAGAAATATATAAATTTTAACAAAAAATAGCGAGATGCATTTATTTAACTCCAAGGCATCAGTCCAAAAGTATTACAAATACAGAATTAGTATTAAAACTGCTCTAATTTCTAGTAGCTAAAATAATCTACTTATCAACAGCAAATGGGTTTGGTTTTTCCTACCAAAGTTAGGGTGCTTTATTTATTTTTATTTTTTTATTTTTATTTTTATCAACAACGAACTGTAGAGGTAGCCGGAGAGCTAAGTAACAAAGGGGTTTAAAAAAAAAAAAAAAAACACATTAGCCCTTTCCATATTAAAAGTTTATTCACCCCCCCCCCCCTTTTTACCCATCTTCCATATTAAAAACATGTAAACATAATAGAAAAAACATAATTGTTATCTCCGTGTGTGTAATTGTCCGAACTATTAAAATGTATGCCATTTACCGTCTGGATAAAGGTTATAAGTAAAAAAAAAAAAAAAATACAAAATTCCCAGAATTGTGTTTTTTTATCACATCATATCCCTGAAAAAAAGCGATAAAAAAGTCAAATCAATACCACAATGGTACCGATAAACCAATCAAAACAGACTGACTAAAAAATATATGTTTAGAATTTTTTTTTAAATTGGTAAAATCTGACAGAAACTACAAAAATGTGTTATTGTTATCGTGCAGACCTAAAAAGTATCAAGATAACATGTTAGTTTAACTGCACATAGAACAGAGTGATAAAGAAACCGCCCCAATTTGCAACATTGCTTATTTTTTTTTCAATTTCACCGGACATTTTTTTTTTGTTTTTTTTTGATCAAAGCATATGTTGGGGAACAATTAAAGGAATTTATTACAAACACAGGGCCAATCACTGGTAGTAGTAGGCCCAGTAGTAATGGCAGGGAATCTTAAAGGATGGAACTATCACTACTTGTGATTTAGTTACACACAGTATTTACTGAGGTTTTTGAAATTGTCAAAAATACCCTTTGGCTTGCAGAGGACAACTAACAATTTTCATTCTAGTTTAAACATTTGGTCACTAGGGGGCACTATTGCTCTATTTAACATTTCTGTTTCATCCCTGCCCTTCTGCAAGAAAAATGCCTATGCAGATATTCTGTCCAAAAAAGAAAAGGAAAAAAAAAAGTTTTCTAATCAATACTTTTATAAAAATATATTTTCTTTAAGCTGCACAACAAAGTAACAAGATTTAAAGTGTTTTTTATATTATTTTATTTTTTATAGTCTTCAAACACTTAGGCATAGCCCATTATAGTCCATAGACACTGCATTGCAAAATGCATCAGTCATCAATTGTGGTAACTAAAGATAAGCCATGGCGCCAGTGTGAACAGAGCTTAAGTAATATTGAAATCTGTAGGGGAAGCTCATGGAGAAAGAATTGCAAAAAGAAAATAGGCATAGCTAGCTATTGTTACAAACATACTATGGCAGGTATGTTTCACAGCTCTCAGTAAACCTAACACATCATATGACTATTGGACTGATGCTATTGAAGTTTAGGAAATATAGGAAAATATGCACAAAATAAAAAGGGCTGAATGATTCTAGTATTTATTACAAGGTATACACATAAGAAAAAAATATTGCTAAACAAATGTAGTTTTCTATGACAAAATTATAACATTCATTAAAAAGGGTTAATGTGCAGGAAAGCAGCCCCAGCAGATACTACAAACAAAATACAAGCATAGTCAAAACTTCTGCCTTAGGTTAAGAGTATAGGAGCTCACCTGGTTTCTTAGGGGCTGGGTCTGTGACGGCCGCTCCCGATGGACATGGCTGTCCCTTGTTATCGCAGAGGTTCCAGAATCTACATGGACGGATCCCACAGGGGTAGGCTGGGAAGGTTAAACTAACAATTATTACCATGCCTTCAATATAAATTAGTAGGGCAGACCCCAAAATGGAAGGAAAAACTAAGCAGAGTTAATTTACTCAACTATATTCTCATGATCCATCAGATGCAATACTAGGGTGAAGTCTCTCATAGTAAAAAGTCATACAAAAGCACAAATCCATAAATACATAGGGGGAGATTTAACAAAAAACCTGTCTAGAAGAGTGGTCCAGTTGCCCATGGCAACCAGTTTGTATATTTTTTTTATTTTTAAAGATACCTGTGAGAAATGAAAGAAGCAATCTGAGTGTAATCTTATAAATCACAATCTTTGAAAAAGGTTTAGCTTCAGACTACGTATTAGACTACTACTACAATTCCACCAGTAACTTGTTTTGGTGTTTGTATATATCATTCTCTCTCTCTGTCTATTGGTGTGTATGAATCTCTTATACACACACACGTAAACCCAGTGTTTTAACACTACCCAAGTACTCACACAAGTCCAGCAGAAGTGTATTGAGCACTGCTTTCTACCACAAAGATGTGACCGAAGGAGTATGACCTTAAAGGGATTGTCCAGCAAAAGCTTTTTTTTTTTTTTTTTACAATAAATACACCCAGGCTGTGTGATAAGACAAAACCTGTACTGACCTCCCTTGTTCTCCTGCAGCCTCTGCTATCACAGCAAGCACTCTCTTCACTTCCTGCTGCCGTAGATGGCACAACACATTGCCGTTCAGCCAATCACTGGCTGAGAGAGGACACTGATAACAGAGGCTGCGAGGGTGGGTGGAAACGACAGGCTTTTTTAGGTTATAACAAAGCCTGGGCACACTTCTGGACAAGGTTTTGCTAGACAACCCCTTTAAATAAATGTGCAGCCCCAATCTGCACACAACACATACAGGTTTTTCTCAGCATCTAGCTACAAATCTGAATAGATTCCACAGTAAATATCTGTGCAAGAAACCACATAGCATAAAGATAGGTAAGGTTTTTTTGTATATTTTCTGAGCAAGTGAAATAAATGTATGAACATTAAAAGCAGACCAGCTACTTACAATTGGCCTGCCAACCCAGTCGTAAACATAGTCAAATGTGTATCCTTTCCGTTCAAACAGTTCTGAGAATAGTGTCCGCAAATAATCATAATCTGGCTTCTCAAAGAAATCCAATCTTCTTACATATCTTAAGTAAGTTGCCATTTCCTCTGAAGAGAACAAAAACAATTAAAATGGGTGGTTTCCAAAACCGAACACATCTGTGTTAACATCTCCATTAATATGCACGTACATGAGGGTTCTTCCTTACTAATAAATGTCAGCCCCAAACCAACTGTGCAGGAGTCCCAGAAAAGTTCCAACCTCTGTTGACATTATGTTTTCTCCTCATGTTAATAATCCTAAGTAGTGATCTCAATGTTTTTAATGAACATATAGCCATAACAAATACTAGATATGTATGGCATCTGTCATTAGTATACATCTAATACCTAAACCGTCAGATGGACACAACTTCACACAGTGACACTTGTCTTACTCCGCAGGCAGACAGAACACACTGTATAGAACCAAAATGCTCTCACCTGGAAAGTTCTCACACAGGAATTCTACAGGAGTGTTCCGTTTTGTGTCCCCAATCTTCTGGTAGCGCTCTTTAAGCGTATCTGCCTGTAGGTTTGCAACCACAACATACATGATTAAGTGGAAAAAAACAACAACAAACCTCAAGTCTTATTACACGTCATATAATCCAATAAAAAGAAAATTCAGATGCATAAGCAATGTCCTAAAACAAGTCTAGCTAAATTTAGTTCTGTTGCTTAAATCAACCAAGTATAACAAGCTGTATGAGCATGTGCCCTTATTGCCTAGTTGTCCTCATGAGCAAATATATACGTGCCATAACTGCTCCTGATATATACCTCTACAGAACAAAATAATGTATATGTAAACATATTAAATTATTAAATCTTACAAGTAGTCAAATAAGACTCACATTAGGAACTTACTCTATACAAATATATTATGGACAGTATGTAAAAGCTAAAATAAATAAAATAAAAAAAAGACTCCAAAATAGACTATTTGACTAACAGGTCAGATGACTGATGCATCTCTTTATTTTAGGCTGTTACGCTATAACATTTCTAAGAATACAGGGAACAATTCTGACTGCCTTTGACTACATGAATAGAAACTGGAGTGTTGCCATAAGCTGACATTTAAGCATGTAGAACCTGAAGCTTTCATAAGGTTACCATGTTATAGCACCTGTCAAGTAAAAACACATTAGAGGTCATTGAGGACTGGAGATTACTTTGTGTTTGTTTTTCCTAACCCCAGCAGGCTATGAGATTTTCCAAAATCCAAGATCACCCCATTTTTAGGTAATGTTCACATCAGCGTTCAGAGAGCCAATATGGATCTACATTCGTTGATTCCGCTACAATGACAGGACTTTAGCAAGGGGGGGGGGGGGGGGGGGGAAATCACCCTACACTTCAGCTTCTTTTTTCCTGCACTAAAACTTGCAAAATAACACAACAGAAACCCCAACAGACCCTATTCAAAGTGAATGGGACCCGTCGGGTTCCGTTCATGTCAGTAACTGCACCCACCATCCCAGCCTTTTTCAGCTGTTGTAACAGAGCTACCTAATGGAGCTCCACATGGCTGATGTGAACCCAGCCCCAACATCCTTAAATTAAGAGAAAATAAATCTAGAGCGTTACCTTAAGGCCTTGCCATGGAAGGCTCCCTCGTAAGAAATACATAAACATATGTCCCAACGCCTCCAGGTCATCTCTACGACTTTGCTCTTCGCAGGTAGAAGAAACATTTTATTAATAAAACATACATACACTCAATGTAGTTAACAGATATTAAAGGGGTACTCCCGTGGAAAAAAATTTTTTTTAAATCAACTGGTGCCAGAAAGTTGAACAGATTTGTAAATTACTTCTATTAAAAAAATCTTCATCCTTCCAGTACTTATTAGCTGCTGAATACTACAGAGGAAATAGTTTTCTTTTTGGAACACAGAGCTCTCTGCTGACATCATGACCACAGTGCTCTCTGCTGACATCTCTGTCCATTTTAGGAACTGTCCAGAGCAGCATTTGTTTGCTTTGGGGATTTTCTCCTACTCTGGACAGTTTTTAAAATGGACAGAGATGTCAGCAGAGAGCACTGTGGTCATGATGTCAGCAGAGCGCTCTTTGTTCCAAAATGAAAACCATTTCCTCTGTAGTATACATACCCTAAAAAGTACTGGAAAGATTAAGATTTTTTAATAGAAATACATTTACAAATCTGTAACTTTCAGACACCAGTTGATTAAAAAAAATACATTTTCACGGGAGTACCCCTTTAAGTTTTACAAGAGATAAGGTTAGGTATGTATCATCCAGGCTCCTGGGACTGTATCCATAAACTATTCAACATTCTGTTGGAACATCTATACCATCATCTTGTTTTAGAACACAAGATCAATAATTATAAAATATAGCCATAAACAAGGGTTTGTTTATATTTTTAAAAAGCAAATTAAGCATTTCCTTTCTACCAACAAGAGGAAAAGTATTGTGTAATTCTGGCAACAGATCATGCCTGCAGGATTCAAAATAATGGCTGCGAGTGACTTTACAAGCCCTGGAAATGCTACACTGTAATGTCTCAACTTTAAATGTATATATTTAAGAATATACAGCCAACATACTCAAAAGAAAGTCACTTTATAGATTCATCTAAGCAAATGCAAAATATTTCCATTGAGGCGGTGAGGAAGTGCAAGAATAAAGCACAGCATTGTAATAGCCTTGATATAACATTTTGCACTGTAGTTGCCATAGAAATCATGCCATTATGCAATGTTCGTCTACAGAGTCTGTCAAACAGCTAGCAACAGAGAATAATAAGAGGTTTAACAATGCAATCTCTATAGCCAACAGCCAGTCACAAGCTCATCCTGTAATCAACTGAATATACTTATTAAACAGCTGTCATTACACATCAAACACTGCATAAGAGAGACAAGGAACCCATGCCGGCAAGTGACTAACTCATACACATTATAGGTAATGGATTCATTCCTCTGATACACATACTGTAAGTGATCAGTTCTACACTACTTTCAGTGACCTTCAGGTTAAAAGTTTTTAGGGGCTGGAATACCCCTTTAAGTATGAAACAGGCTGGTTAGAGGATATGGAAGAGAAAAAACAAAACAAAAAAAAAAAAAACTGGGCCAAATGCAGTAAAACGAAACGTAGCAGGTCAAGATATTAGCAGTGTATGACCAGCCACTGAGGAAGGGGTTAGAACTCCCTAGCCCACACCCCGAAACACGTTTGGCCTATTTTTATCCTTTGTTTTCATTTATTACCATTTTACCAAGCTGCAAAAGGACTGGTTTTTGCTCTGTAACCATTCTCTGGATTGCCAACCATACCTCTGCATAGGACTGCTTATTGCATTCAAGCCAGGATCTACTGAAGCCTATTCACATTATCTGGTATATTGCATACACTGGAAATGATCTGAGATCTGCCATATCAGCGTTCTACAACCTTGCACCTGTAACACTCACCAGGCTTCTATCAGCGCTCTGCTATATCAGCATTTTATTGTATCAGTGCTTCACAACACAGCGCTTGTACCTGGTACATCAGTACTTCATTGTACCAGCGCTTCAAAACCTCAGCTGAGAACCGATCAGCTGACCCGTGACGTTAGAGACGCCAACTCCGCCGAGACTCACTGTTCACACACTGTGCCGAGCACTAGAACGGTGAGACGGGGTCCACACCGGGGCCGCTGTGGGGAACCACTGCACTAACGGAGCTGACGACCAGGACCCACATGTTACAAGCGAGACATCGTTGCTGTTAAGTCGGTGAGCGACATATTTACTATATTACATGTGAATACCCCATTTTTCACTAGATCGCTCCAGGTGACAATTCATTAACGAACTGGCTTTATTACGGTTTTGCACTAACAGACATTTTTGCCAGCATTTTTTCAGTATCTTTTATTATATCATAAGATCTACACTACCACAGGACTATTTTGGGACATTTTACTTACGTTTTTTTTTACTTTGCAGGATTTTGTATCTTTATTATTGTACTATTGGGTATTTGCACATCACAAGGGCCCTGTGACTATTTTATGTGATCTAGTTTTAACGCACTAAATATCATTATTTACCAAATATCTATTTACATCAATTTTGGTTGAGGTATTTGAGGACTTTGAATCTAGTTTATTTTTATTCTATTATTCTCCTACACCTGAGGGTACAGGTGTACCCAGTTAACCACATACAATTTGTTGTTGAGCTATCCACCCATTTAGATAATTGTTATACATGAAGATAAAAGAAAAAGCTGTAAAAAAAAAAAAAAAAAAAAAGTGGGAAAAGTTCTGTTTAATCTGTTTACTGTGTTTAGGATTCCAGTGTATGATTCTTGTCCGTGACCGACAGGCTGCTATGTATAAGCAAACATTTAAAGTTAGCATAAAATAACTAAAAAGAGCCATTCATTGGCTTCCTAAAGCTGGATAGGACAGGCCATTTGTGTTTCATCAGTGTGGTCTGACCCCCAAGAACCCTGCCCATCAAACCACATTATTAGATAGAAAACTACAGTGCCTCCAAATTTCCACAGTGAAAGGAAGACCGCAATGATCAAAAATTGATAGCCTAGGATTACGATAAAGTATCAATGTTTTTCTTGGGATAGTTACAGGACAACTAGCCTATATCAAAGTCTTAGGATATAAGATGGCAAACAAATTATGACTAAATGAAATGTAAATGGAAACCACATCACCGGCCTTCCCAACCGCAATGTATCAGTAACTTTTACACACAATATTCAACGCAGCAACAGTTCTGTAAATACAATCATGGCCATAAATGTTGGCACCTCTGAAATTTTTCTAGAAAATGAAGTATTTTTCACAAAAAAGGATTGCTATACACATTTTTTCCCTTTGTGTGTGTAGGAACTAAATCACAAAAAAAAAAAAAAAATGGAAAAAAAAAACAAATTGGACATAATGTCACATCAAACTCCAAAAATGGGCTGGCACCCTTTACTTAAATGGGCACTGTCCGATACCAATTTTTTTTTGATATGTTGTAAAGCCTGCAAAACCAATTGCTTCCATTTGAAAATTCGCAGTATTTCATACTGAAAAAGCCAGTCAAAGAACGCATCTCTCCACAGGTGATCTCTCCACAGTTGTTCAATGGGATTAGGATCCAGACTCATTGCTGGCCACTTCAGAACTCTCCAGTGCTTTGTTGCCATCCATTTCTGGGTGCTTTTTGACATGTTTGGGATCATTGTCCTGCTGGAAGACCCAAGATCTTGGACGCAATCCCAGCATTCTGAAACTTTGATGTACAGTGCAACCCAAAAATCCATTGGTAATCCTCAGATTTCATGATGCCTTGCACACATTCACAGCACTCCGTGCCAGAGGCAGCAGAACAACCCAAAAACATAATTGAGCCTCCACCATATTTCACTGTAGGTACAGTGTTCTTTTCTTTGTAGGCCTCATTCCGTTTTCGGTAAACAGTAGAATGATTTGCTTTACCAAAAAGCTCTATCTTGGTCTCATCTGTCCACAGGACGTTTTCCCAGAAGGATTTTGGCTTACTCAAGTTCATTTTGGCAAAATGTAGTCTTGCTTTTTTATGTCTCTGTGTCAGCAGTTGGGTCCTTCTGGGTCTCCTGCCATAGAGTTTCATTTTATTTAAATGATGACAGATAGTTTGCACCGACACTGATGCTCCCTGAACCTGCAGGACAGCTTGAATATCTTGGGAACTTGTTTGGGGCTGCTTATCCACCATCCGTACTATCCTGCGTTGACACCTTTCATCAATTTTTCTCTTCCGTCCATGCCCAGGGAGATTGGCTACAGTGTCTTGGGTTGCAAACTTCTTGATAATGTTGTGCTCTGTGGGACACAGGAAAACCTAGATCTGTGGAGACGGACTTGTGATTGTTGATATTTTTAAACAATTCTCAAGTCCTCAGACAGTTCTCTTCTCTTTCTGTTGTCCATGCTTAGTGTAGCACAGACACACAATGCAAAGACCAAGTGAACGTCTCTCCTTTTTATCTGCTTTCAGGTGTGATTTTTATAATGCCCACACCTGTTACTTGCCCCAGGTAAGTTTAAAGGAGCATCACATGCTTGAAACAATCTTATTTATCCACAATTTTTGAAAGGGTACCAATAATTTTGTCCAGCCCATTTTTGGAGTTTGGTGTGACATTATGTCCAATTTGCTTTTTTTCCTCCCTTTTTAGGTTTAGTTCCAAGACACAAAATAGAACATGTGTTACTGCAATCCTTTTCTGTGAGAAATACTTAATTTTTTTGAAAAATTTCAGGGGGTGCCAACATTTATGGCCATGACTGTACATAGGGCACTGGTGTCTACAACTAAAATAAATCATACAAATAAAACAAAAACAAAAAGCAAACAAACATTCTGGCTCACACACCAGCAACTAGTTTTGCAACTAGTAAGCACTTTCAAATGCACCTGTCAATAAACAGGTCTCATGAGTACTAACATAAAAATTGTTTTACACACAGTTTTATGGATAAAGGCACCTACAGTTTATGGATCCAAAGCAGAAATAAATCTAGAGAGAAGGCAAAACGAAAGTCCTTCCTATGTATTTCACAGTCTTTTTTAATCCACTTACGCTTCATGCGTGAATAACTAACAGATTTTTTATTTTTTTTTATTTTGACCAAAACCACTCAAAAGGGTACGTTCACACATGCAGAAAATCTTCAGCTGATTTTGTTATCATTTGAAGTCAAATATGTAGTGAAATGCTCATGTGTGACTGTACCCTAATAGCAGGGTCACGCGTAGCACATCTGCAGTGTATTTGATGCAGTGGATGCGCTGATGACCGTCCCTAGAGAAAGCATCCTGCTATGCACGTGTCTTGCATTGTCCGCTCATAGCAGCAATCCACCAATACAAGCAGACGAACAGATCTGCAAGCGCAGTTTATTCGCAGACATTGCAGCCACTTGCACTGCTCCTTGAGCTAGGCCGAGAGCGGGTGCGATGTCTGAGTAACTTGCAGATCACTGTGTGTCTGCTCATAGTGTCAGATTGCTGTTATGTGCAGCAACACAGGACGCAGACACAGCAGGAGGCTTACTCTAGGGACAGTCATCAGCAGCGTCAAATATGTTGTGGATGCGCTACATGTGACCCTACGCTAAAGTAGTATTCTGGAATTTCAAGCATACCTCTAGATTCAGAACTTCTGATACGTTACAGATATTTGTGTGAAGGTTCATTTCACCATTTTCTAGAACTGTGCTGTTAGTGTACAGCAGTTTTGTTTTCTGTTTTTCACTGGTCACTTTTAGGAGAACTGAAATTATTTATATTATTATCTGTAAGACACTGATACAGAAAACTTCTCTTTGGAAGGTCAGACCTATGAGAGTTATTCATTAACAGAGTACTCATAAATTGGTGCAGAGTCTTCTCCATGTAACTGTTACCCTGTACTCCTATGTAATGGGGAGTTAATCATTGTTGTTTATGCAAATCCCAAGTAAATAAAAGTTCAGCAAACGGCGTAGCACTGTAAAGGAGATGGCGGAGCCCTTGTCCTAGAGAGACAAAGTAGTTGAGCAGTTAAACAAAGTTTTTTTTTGGGGGGGGGGGGGGATTTACAAAAGGTAGTGTAGCTGAACAATTTTTATACACCCTTTATTTGTATAGTAGTAATGTGTGTGCACCAAATTTATTAAATGGTGGTAAAATATGGTGCTAGCACACATTTTGCAGGGCAGTACACCACTTTGTATGGTTCCCTCCTTCATGAATTTGTAACCCTCTTACGCCAAATTGTGCTGCTTTCTACACTATGCATTCAACAGTTTTCTAAGCAAGGTCTGAGCTGGTGTAGATGTGCAAAATGTCACACAGGATATATTTATGACATAGCTGCACAGTAGAAAAAGCTTCAAAAGCAAAAGTCACAATGAAAAGTTTCTAAACAGAGACAAATCGTGCAACAATGCAACACCACGAAACATTGGGTAAACCCCAATGATAAATCTACCCCACTCCCCATTGTCCTGATATCCATTATATGATGTCATTATAGTGATCTTTATTCAGTTCCTTATGCTGTATTGTTACCCATCAGATTATCTTGGGAGCCTATGGTGTACCTAGTTTTTTTTGCTGTTACAGTCATGGCCGTAAATGTTGGCACCCCTGAAATTGTTCAAGAAATTGAAGTATTTCTCACAGAAAAGGATTGCAGTAACACATGTTTTGCTATTTACGTTTATTCCCTTTGTGTGTATTGGAACTAAACCAAAAAAGGGAGGAAAAAAAGCAAATTGGACATAATGCCACACCAAACTCCAAAATGGTCTGGACAAAACTGTCACCCTTTCAAAATTGTGGAAAATTAGATTGTTTCAAGCATGTGAAGCTCCTTTAAACTCACCTGGGGCAAGTAACAGGTGTGAGCAATAAAAGTTGTTCACTTAGTCTTTGCATTCTGTGTTTGACACACTAAGCATGGAGAAAGAGGAGAAGAGAATTGTTTGAGGACTCTAGAACCAAAATTGTGGAAAAATAACAATCAAGGTTACTAGCTCATCTCCAGAGATCTAAATTTGCCTTTGTCCACAGTGCGCAACATTATCAAAAAGTTTGCAACCCAAGGAACTGTAGATAATCTCCCTGGACGTGCGTGGACAGAAGAGAAAAATGTATGAAAGGTGTCAATGAAGGATAGTCTGAATGGTGGATAAGCAGCCCCAAACAAGTTCCAAAAGATATTCAAGCTGTCCTGCAGGCTCAGGGAGCATCAGTGTCAGCACGAACTATCAGTCAACATTTAAATGAAATGAAACACTATGGCAGGAGACCCAGGAGGACCTCACTGCTGACACAGACATAAAAAAGCATGACTATATTTTGCCAAAATGAACTTGAGTAAGCCAAAATCCTTCTGGGAAAACGTCTTGTGGACAGAGGAGACCAAAATAGAGCTTTTTGGTAAAGCACATCATTCTACTGTTTACCGAAAATGGAATGAGCCCTACAAAAGAAAAGAACACAGTACCTACAGTGAAATATGGTGGATGTTCAATGATGTTTTGGGGTTGTTTTACTGCCTCTGGCACTGGGTGCCGTGAATGTGTGTGCAAGGCATCATGAAATATGACGATTACCAACGGATTTTGGGTCGCACAGTACAGCCCAGTGTCAGAAAGCTATGTTTGCGTGCGAGATCTTGGGTCTTCCAGCAGGACAATGACCCCAAACATACGTCAAAAAGCACCCAGAAATGGATGGCAACAAAACGCTGGAGAGTCCAGATCTAAATCCCATTGAACACTTGAGGATAGATCTTAAAAATTGCCCTTCCAATAAGAGAGACCTGGAGCATTTTGCAAAGGAAGAGTGGTCCAACATTCCGTCTGAGAGGCGTAAGAAGCTTATTGATGCTTATATGAAGCAACTGATTTCAGTTATTTTTTCCAAAGGGTGTGCAACCAAATATTAAGTTAAGGGTGCCAATAATTTTGTCCAGCCCATTTTTGGAGTTTGGTGTGACATTATGTCCAATTAGCTTTTGTTCCTCCTTTTTTTGTTTAGTTCCAGTACACACACAGGGAATAAACGTGTATAGCAAAACATGTGTTACTGAAACCCTTTTCTGTGAGAAATACTTCATTGTCTAGAAAAATTTCAGGGGGTGCCAAGAATTACGGCCATAACTGTGTATAGGTTGTTTCATAATGGATATCGTGCCAGTGCATTTGTAAGAGTTGGGATACGGCTTTGTCTCAATTTTAATTGTCTATGAGAGCGCCAGAGATACCCAAGTACAGAACTTGTGTTCTGTCTCTTGCAATTGCACAGATAATGCATGAAGCATGTGCCAACCCCACCGACTTATGTAAGGCTTCTGCTTAAAGACTGAAAGGTGTGCTATGCCAGTCTATGATGATTAAACAAAATAATTTTTATAGCTTATAACTCATGCAGCCCTAAGCTCACGTAGCACTGCACCAATTTAAATTCAATGACATTCATTTTACCCCTTTAAGGAAGCAGCCAAACTAATTTCTGTTTGTTTTATCTTAATCTTTTAAAGGGCTTTTTCATGTGGGACAAGAAGTGCAGGATAACAGAGCATTTAAAAGGCTCGATAAATCATGCAGCCCATTACATTCATTACTGTTAGGCGCACATCCCCTGTTTGCAGAGGACGACATGCAGCCTATGATGATACTGTAAATAGCTACATAAATAAGTATTTCAAATTTTAGCTCTTTTGCCCAATAATCAGCAAATGGGCTCATGCTTTTGTGCTGTGAACTGTAATTTTTATGTGTACAATTTGGGGGTAGATAAAGAGTTTTTGATTACTGTTCTAATGAAAATTTCTAGAATGTATTGTAAATATAACAAAAACAAAACAAAACAAAAAATCTACAAACCTGGCACCTTTTTTGTTTAGGGCCATTCCCATGTAGAATTAGTGTTCTATATTTTAATAGTTTGCGATACCAAAAGGTTTGATTTTTGTTTTATATATTAAGGGTGAGATTGTTCTTTTTATTTATTTAGATTTCAGAGCGCCGACAGTGTGGCAACTGTATGGGTATGTTCACACGGCGGATTGTTTGTGGAATATCCGCACGGACATTCTGCTGCAGCAGAGTTCCAGTAATTTCAATGGTATTCTGCTGCACTGCTCATACAGCAGAATTTCCACACCAGATTTTTCTGCCACGAAAATTCTGATTCCGGCATCCGCAGAAAGAATAGACATGTCCATTCTTTCTGCGGAGTCCACAAGGAAATGCATTGCAGTCTAAGTCAAATGTGTGGAATGTCCCAGCCTGAGGCAACCTCAAATGTAGCAATTATGATTGCCCGCAGCATTTAGGGGGATAAATGTTTAGTATCAGCGTTGTGTAAACATACATACCCCCACTAGATGTTGCCAAGTGGGGATCTTTGAAACTTAAAATTTCAATTGAAGATCTATTTATGGCCCTGTCCTTACATCAATATCTGATTGCGCAGGTCCGACGTGCGGCACTCCCACCTTTCACCAGCTTGCAAGAGTTACTGCAACTCATCTACTGAAATTAGTGAGAGCTGATCAGCAATAACCCAGCACAGACACTACACAATGTATGGAGCTATTTTCTTCCAACTATGATCTCTTTATATGGTGTTGCTGTGGTTCTAGCAAACTGCTAATCCTGTGCTTGAAGTTCCATTCAAACCAATAAGACTGGTGCAGAAATTGTTGCAACAAACCTGCTGTGCGTGAATATATTCATAATATGTTTTCACAAAAAAGACAAATGTGCACACCTTTTCCTAGGTGAGTGTTTATGGACATGTATCTGGCTGTTCCAGTTAAACTCTTGTGTTCCCGATAAGGTATGTGCTTTTTGGTTTCCGGGTCTATATATTCCTTGGCCAGTCCAAAGTCAATGATGTGGATGACATGTTCTTTCTTATTCCCTTGGCGACCAATTAAAAAATTCTCTGGCTTAACATCTCTGTAAATGAGGTTCTTAGAATGAACATATTCCATCCTTGAGATCTAAAGAATTTAAGAAGAGAATGCAATTTAAAAGTATTGGTCTGGCTTACAAAAAACACAAACACAACTTTTTCCTAACAAATATGACACTTTCACAAGCTTAAAAGGGGTATTTCGGAAAACAATAGTTTTCAAATGAACTGGTAACAAAGTTATACAGATTATCAAATTATTTTTATTTAAAAATTGAAAGCATTTCAGTACATTAAAGCTGTTGTATGCCCTGGAGGAAGTCATGTAGTCTTTCCAGTCAGACACTGGGCTCTTTGCTGTTACCTGTGTGTGTCAGGAACTGCTCAGAGCAGGACAGTTTCTAACATAGACAGAGGTGGCAGTATGAAGCACTCCTGCAGGGTATACAGCAGAGAAGAGATTTTTAAATGGAAGTAATTTGCAAATCTATATAAAACTTTGACACCAGTTGATTTGGAAATCCCCTTGCAGGCATGTTGGATTTTTTATGTTAAATTTTACTGTTCTGAGAGGGATTGGCTGGCGCAAGGGGAGTCTGGCTTACCTCCTTCCCATTGAAAACACAAGACTGTTCAGCTATGTATATGAGGAGGTCGGGAGAGATAACTGTGACAAAAACGTTCAGCCAACAGTTATTGAAAATGCATGGCTACCTTTAAATGGGCTACCAATCCTGCTGAAATCATGTCTTATATGTGTGGCAAGCTTTAATTGAAAACCATCCCTCTTAGCTAATCTTCACCTTCTCGTTACATGGAAAACTGCTTCCACAATTTGCAACATCCATTGCAGAATGACAACTGGCATGTGAATTTTTTTTTCCCATTTTAGTCATTTCTGAGTACAGGCAATTTTAGTTTTCATATAAAATAGTATAAAATAAGTCTGACTTCATATATGGGCAAACTGTTAGGAAGAACACAAGACTGCTATGTAAAACTCTGTTAGGCAGTGATAACAGAAAAAGCCTGCTCACCAGCTGAATTGCTATCATAAGCACAGTCTTCAAAGTAAAAGTCCTGTCACACAGATCAAACAAGTCTTCTAAGCTTGGACCTAGAAGCTCCAGTACCATGGCATTGTACTTTCCACATGGGCCGAAGTAGAAAACCTGGGGTAGCCCATCAGCTGTAAAACAAATAAATGTAAGTCACTGGATGGAAAAAATAATTACAAGAAATACACAAATATTCAAGCCAAAAAACAAGTAAGCATATCAATACTTCAGGAGTGCATGGTTAAAGCAGTGCTTAATTTCTATGTGCAGTCAGTAAATCCTCAACTCTTTGAAGCTATATAGCAATGAAGCAATGTTTTTATTTGTTTTTTTATTTTTATTTTATTTTTTTAGCAGATTTTTTTAAATTAACAGTTTTATACAATGAAAACATAAACCCCATAATCCTCCCCGACCCACCTTACCTCCCCAACAGCCATACCCACAGCAGCCCCCCAACAAGACGGTCCCCGGTTCATAAAATGTCCATGTACAAGTGAGACATCCTGCAGAATGAAGGTGCTCTTTGTAGACGACAGTCTCATACATTGTATATAAGTGAGAGCACCTAACTCCAATAAGGGGTTAAGAGCGGGCATTCCCAAACCATATGGAACAAATGAGCCCCTACCCATCCACACCTCAGACAACTAGAATCAGTGGGAGACCCAGTCTGCGCAGGAGTTTTATACACCCTATGTAAGAGAAATAGTTTGGACATACAGTTCGCTCCAGATAAAGACCGAAGGGGGTTTGTCAGAACAGCAGTCCATTATTCATCCAAGATAGGTTCCCAGATCCCTCCCCCATTATCCGGGACTAACAAGGGAAAGTCCTTATGATAAGAATCCAGCAGTTCTTGGTAGAGACATGAAATAAACCCAGCAGAATCCAAAGTAGTGACTAAGGAGTCTGACACACCATTAGAGTGGATCTCCAGCAACCTTAATCTGCCCTGATCCTCATACAAATGGCTTAACTGTAAAATATCTGTAGGAGGAGGAACGCGGCAGATCAAACCCAGTCTGAAGATCCCCATTGGCCTTAAAAACACACCACTTGCACTTAACTGCTCCACCCTATGTACTCCCTCCCAAAATCCTGCATCCTGGAAGGAGAGAAATTCAGGTAGGCCATGGTTGCGCCACAGAGGTGTAAATTTCAAACATCCCGACAAACCCAGCATACTTCTGGCATGTCCCCAGAGCTTTCACCAACAACTCAATTATTGTGCGAGATCCGGGAGCCTAGTAAGATGCCAATATCCAGGATATGGATCGGTACACGCCCCTCATGTTTTGCCATAAATCATTTTCCAGTGAGGCCCATAGCAGCCCTCCCTGCCTATCCCATTAATTCATGTAACTGAAAAGCGAAGTAATATAACCAGGAGTTCGGCAGAGCCAGGCCACCAGAAGCCTTACCCCTTTGTAGTGTTTCCAACCTTATCCTGGCATATCTAGCCCCCCATACAAGCAGTCTAAAAAGCCATTGCATCCTGAGTTTTGCAGAATATACAGTAACTGGGACATCAACACCATCTTAGCAAGATTAGCATGGCCAATGACAGACAAAGGTAGTTTACACCAAACTGAGACCTTCTGGGAACTCCCATTCAGGAGAAGCAGTAGATTAGTGGGGACATCAGCATAAACAAATTGAGTTGCCTGTATTCCCAAGTACACTGCTCAAAAATAAATAAAGGGAACACTAAGATAACACATCCTAGATCTGAGTGAATGAACTAACTAATCGTATGAAATACTTTCCTCTTTGCATAGTTTAATGTGTTGACAACAAAATCATCAATGGAAATCAAAATTTTCAACCCATGGATGTCTGGATATGGAGTCACGCTCAAAATCAAAGTGGAAAACCATACTACAGGCTGATCCAACTTTGATGTAATGTCCTTAAAACAAGTCAAAATGAGGCTCAGTAGTGTGTGTGGCCTCCACATGCCCGTATGACCTCCTTACAGCGCTTCTGATGAGCCCTGGACAGGCTGTGGTACAACGTGGCATTAGTGGATGTTGAAAAACATGATGTCCCAGATGTGCTCAATCGGATTCAGGTCTGGGGAAAGGGCGGGCCAGTCCATAGCATCAATGCCTTCCTCTTGCAGGAACTGCTGACACACTCCAACCACATTAGGTCTAGCATTGTCTTGCATTAGGAGGAACCCAGGGCCAACCGCACCAGAATATGGTCTCACAAGGGGTCTGAGGATCTCATCTCGGTACCTAATGGAAGTCAGGCTACCTCTGGCAAGCACATGGAGAGCTGTGCGGCACCCCAAATAAATGCCACCCCGCACCATTACTGACCCACCGCAAAACTGGTGATGCTGGAGGATGTTGCTGGCAGCAGAACATTCTCCACGGCGTCTCCCGACTCCGTCACATCTATCACATGTGCTCAGTGTGAACCTGCTTTCATCTGTGAAGAGCACAGGGCGTCTGTGGCGAATTTGCCCATCTTTGTGTTCTCTGGCAAATAGCAAACATCCTGCACGGTGTTGGGCTGTAAGCACAACCCCCATCTGTGGATGGCAGGCCCTCATACCACCCTCATGAAGTCTGTTTCTGACCGTTTGAGTGGACATATGCACATTTGTGGCCTGCTGGAGGTCATTTTGCAGAGCTCTGGCAGTGCTCTTCCTTGCACAAAGGTAGAGGTAGCGGTCCTGCTGCTGGGTTGTTACCCTACAGCATCCTCCACATCTCCTGATGTACTGGCCTGTCTCCTGTTAGCACCTAAATGCTCTGGACACTACATTGACAGACACAGCAAACCTTCTTGCCACAGCTAGCATTGATGTGCCATCCTGGATGAGCTGCACTACCTAAGCCACTTGCGTGGGTTGTAGACTCAGTCTCATGCTACCACTAGAATGAAAGCACAACCAGCATTCAAAAGTGACCAAAACATCAGCCAGGAAGCATAGGAACTGAGAAGTGGTCTGTGTTCACCACCTGCAGATCAACTCCTTGATTGGGGTGTCGTGCTAATTGCCTATAATTTCCACCTGTTGTCTGTTCCATTTACACAACAGCATGTAAAATTGTAGAGTATAAAAAGAAGGAAAACCTGGCACTTCTATGTGGAGTATGGAAAACTGGTATCCCCTTCATTAACACCATAAAAGCAGTGATTCTGCCCTGTGCGATGGCGTTGGTGCTAGCTTGTGTAGGCAGCAGGTACAAAGGCATATACAGGAACGTAAAAGAACAAGCGCACTCACCACATTAGTTGCTTCTTCAATGGAACTTTATTGAAGACATCCAGGAACTGCATATCTGTTCATGGATTTCTTCAATAAAGTTCCCTTTAAGAAGCAACTAACATGGCGAGTGTGCTTGTTCTCTTTTATGTTCCAGCATGTAAAATTGATTGTCAATCAGTGTTTCTCCCTGAGTGGACAGTGTGATTTCATAGAAGTGTGATTGACTTGGAGTTACATTGTGCCGTTTAAGTGTTCCCTTTATTTTTTTGAGCAGTGTATTAATAGCTAGTTACTAACTGAATGTTATGTTCTGCAATCTGTGGGAGCCAGGGGAGTGGATCAAGGGGCCGATCAAGGAGTGGATCAAGTGAGGACCCATTTATCCCAATTTATTAGAAGACCTGAAAATGAGCTAAATTCAGACCACTCGCATAACAGGGGCCAGTGACTTTGTGGTATCCCCTAAGAGCAACATGTCATCAGCATACAACGCAATGCGTTCTTTAATACCTCTATATCTAAATCCCACAGTGTCCACAGACGACCATATCAGACATGCCGAAGGCTCTATGGCAAGTGCAAACAGGAGTGGCGACAGGGTGCAAACAGGAGTGGCGACAGGGTGCACCCCTGTCGCGTACCCCTCTGCAACTCGAATGGCTCAGAGAGCTTTCCATTTACTCTAAGACAGGCCATCGGTTTCTGGTATAATAATTTTACACAGGACATAAATCTGGACCCAAATCCCATACAACTCCTAACCGACCATAAATAGTTCCATTTGACACTATCAAAAGCTTTGGCAGCATTGAGTGAAAATAGATCTGGCCCCTGCTCCCTCCTGCATCATCTGTAGATTAAGAAACACCTGGCAAATGTTGTCCCCAGTGGATTTCCCAGGCATAAATCCTGTTTGATCCCCGTGGACCAAGGAGAGAACAACTTTTACCAGTTAATTTGCGAGTACCCTAGCCAGTAATTTAACATCCACGCATAGTAGAGAAGCTGGTGTTTAAGACCCTGCTTGCATCAGATCCTTACCAGGTGTCAAAAGGAGCAACACTATGGCCTCAAGCATGGAGCGATTCTGCTTACTCAAGAACCTGCAAAAGCTGTGGCAACAGAACTCCAAGGAATTTATACACCTCACTAGGAATGCCATCAACCCCCGGGGACTTCTAATTTGCCGAGTCCTTTAAGACCACCTCTAGCTCTTCCATAGCAAGAGGTGAATCTAACTTTTCTCTGAGCCTGGGAGAGTGAGGGGAGGGAGATACTATACACAAAAGCATCTAACTCTGCAAGGGCACAAGTAGTTTTAGAAGAGTACGCATCCTGGTAAAACTCAAACATTACCTGTAGAATGCCACTGTCATCTGCAACAATCCTTCCCGCAGAATCCTGCAGACATCCAATAAACGCCACCCCTTGCTGGGCCCTAGCAATAGAGGCAAGCGGTCTATCCGTACCTTCCCCACTCTCAAAATACCTCTGACTGACAAAAAAAAAAAAACCTCTTATGCTCAGTGTTCAGTTCCAGGTGTTGTTTGTACTCAGACTGTGCACAAACCCAATGTATCCACCACTGCCTGTTTTTACCCCAACTTCAAGTCCCAGACTTCTGAACACTAATGTCTCTGATAAAGAGGCACTCAAATATGCTTTAAGCGAGTCCTAGACTGTGGACACCGAAGCTGATCCAGCATTCAAAGCAAGAATCTTATAGTTCAGCAGCAATAATCTCTGAAGTAGATAGTAATTGCAGCCACAACAGATTCAGTCACCACAGGGGGGGCAGCCCTCCCCAGTATTGTCAGACATCATCATCTTCAACCGGATGGGGGGAATGATCAGATAGACCCCTAGCCAAGTATTTCACCTCCCTTACAATACCAGCTGTGTCCGCATCACCCACCACCAAATCTATCCTGGAAAGGACACCCTATACAGGGTGCCAGGAGCAGGGCACCAGGAGATATAGATAGATAGATCTCTCTCAGTACCTGAGGTGAGCAGGATCACAGTTCAGCACAGGGGGCACAGCTTTATAGGAGCTGTGCAGCATGAGTTTCTCACTCCCTCTTCAGGAGGTCCCAAGCACTGCACTCAGCACCGCTGTAGTGAGCGCTCAGAGGAGCCAGATAGAGTGCCTACCCCTGCAGTTGCCCTGCTCACACCCGAACCTGCCCAGCGAGACATCGGGACCTGGACGCAGCCGAGGAAAGCAGCAAAGAAAGAGCAGCAGGAATGGCCAGGATTGCGGCGGCAATCAAGCAGGGGATCTCGCACCAGTAGAGACACCGGCTGGGCAGGGATGGAGGAGGGTCCAGGAGTGAGAGCCTGCAGCTGTTGCAGACAAGATGGTGGAGGCTGCGCTGCTCGGGAGGAAAAGAGAGGTGAGCAAGGGGCCTCCCGGCAAGGCAGACACAGCACAGGATGGTCTGGTGGTGTCAGGGAACACCCAGCAGTGTCCTTGTATAACTTTTGCAGCAGGATACTGATCTGAAGAAGGGGGTGGCTCCCCCGAAACGCGTAATCTTAACTTGTATCACTCTTTTATTGCTATTGCTTTTATTGGTTTTATTCATTTGCAATAAAATCCACAAGCTTTTACAATATTCCAACTTGGATTTTGGTTTATTCCTACATCTCCACGGAACCAGCAGCGCCATTTGCGAGGTCATTTTTGCTCTTTTATGATCAAGTACTCTCTCCAGGAGACGGTTTTTACCTCACCTGTTACCTCAGGCTCAGCAGCGGTTCCGGCTATTTTGTAACCCGTGCATTGGGTTGATATGCAAGTTTAATACTTGCTCGAAGGTGAGCAGTTACTACCTAAGGGGCCTGCAAGCCCCGCACCTACTTCCCTTCCTTTTCCCTCAACCACCCAACGGTATCACACGAGGCGCCCTCTCTGGTCTCTCTTTTTTTCTCCCCATACAGGTTTTGCAGCAGGATGGCAGGGATAAACTGAGAATTAACAGGATGGCAGGAGCTCCCAAGCGCCCATCCTCTCAGTCGGCCATCCAAACCATGCCCCACTGAAGCTATTTTAGCAGTGTTTTCCTGTGTACAATGTAGATAAATATGAATTGCATAAACCTTCAACAAGGTGGTTAGGAGCTTCTAGAAGCAGATCTATCTAGGACTACTTTTATTCTGTGGTCTGGGGGCTAACTTGCAGAGTAATACATCTGCATGAACATCCAACTAGTATGGGTATCCTTTGAGGGCAAATACTGCATATTCATGTGTTACTGTTAAGGTCATTACTTGGCAACCAAAATTACAATGATCATAGTACAGTCTAGGAAACAGACATAATTTAGTAAAATTACAAACTAATCCTAGAAAATCTTTAGGGAAAAACAAGCAGGAAACAAGACCAATAAAAAATGAAAAATTTAGACCAGAAGACGTTCCATACAATAACTAAGCTAGTAAATATCCCAGGACAAAAAGTACTTAGCCACCATACAATGATCATGGATTTAAAAAAATAATAAAAATAAAAAAGTCTTAGCAGGGTAAAGAGTCTACTGTACAGGGGATTGGAAACTCTGAAGCCTTAGTGCCAATCCACAATGAGAAAATTCCACCAGCTCTAAGCAGCTTCCCAATGCTGTCAATGGGATTCCGCTGCACAATTCACATGTTGGAAAGCCATATTCATTCTTTTGCCAGATTTCTACGCAAACTGCATTGCTGTTAATAGAGTCTCCTGTTTCTATTGAAATTCCTCAATGTGAACTGGACCTGAGGGCCAATGCACAATGAAGAAAGAGAGGTTGTTAAGCACTGAATTTTACTAAGGAAATAAGTGCCCTATTGACTAATGGGCTTTTCCAGGCAGAAATTCTGCAGTGTGAACAGTGTGTATGTCATGTGTGCCCTTACGTATAATTGGACCACCTCTCAATGTCTACTATGTCCAATAACAGCCTTCAGTCTAGTAAACCCTAAACTCCAGCAAATTAATTTGCAAGGAGGGTCATGTACTGTATTAAGACTGGATAACCCCCCAGAGAGCACTCGGGATACTTTCAGTAACCACACGATAATTGTATCACTAATTATCCACAGGATAGGTTATATGTATCTTATCGGTGAGGTGAGGATCCAACCAGAGTAACCCCAAGCCCTAGCCCGAAACCACCACCCCCAGAGAGATCACAAGAAGAAATTCCTTGATTCCAGAGTGAACAAAGACACATACACACACACACTCTAACCACTGAACCATTCACTCTCAAATGGGACTGGCAAAGATAACCAAGGATGCCGCTCTATTTCATGAGGAGACAAAGGCCCTTCAGGCTTGTTAAACAAAAACAAAAAAAAGTGGAAGTTCCAAGTGGATGGGATATACCTTGAGTATGGCCACACAGAATATCCACAGTATTTCCACATAGAAATCCAGTGTGTATGTCATGTGTGGCTGTACCCTGAATAGGTACCAATCTATGCCAATAATTTAATTAGAGACCCCTTAAATATGGATAGAATATTTACCTGTACTCCCTAGCTGTTTGTAAAACCGATATTCCAGATGAAGCTGAGGAGCACGAGACTTAATTGGTTCCTTATAAGAAAAAAAGGGAAAAAAGGTTTAGGCTTTGATAACTAACAAGTTATGTACAGTAAATCAGGGCATGTTTCCAACATATAGATAGATCATTTAGAAAAACCTACCATGCCCATCTCTACTGCTATCTGAGTACATACAATATTGTTCATTCATGTGAAGAGCACACTCCCATCTGCAATGCATAATGGCATAGCATATAGATATGTCGTGATGTCTAGCAACTAAAGGATAAACATGAATCAATCAAAATATAGAAGTCTCAGGCTATACCACAAGGTAGTGTAAAGAAGACAGAGAGGGCATGTTCCTTTGAACGCAGGTATGCGAAAACTGTTTAAATAAACAGTAATTTTATTAAAAGTAAAAAAACAAAAACAAAATAGTATTGGGGCAGGTAAAAAACACTGCACTTACTTTTCAAAAATGATCCAAATATACTGTGTGTCTGACTGTGCTAGAACAGGGCATGTAGGATAAATGTTTGCACAGAAGCAGAACCCCTACTGCTGGGTAACATACGGATACTTTAACTAGTAAATGGAACTAGGAACCAAGGTCAGGTAAACAAAGCACAGAGTTACGACTTCCTTTGAGCTTCTTAGCAGCAAGTCTGCTGGTTGGCATTATAGACATGGGTGGAGTTTCCTCTATCCAACCGTTCTTCCAAGCTTTTACATTACTATTGTTCAGTATGAATAATGTCAGCAATATCGGAAGAAACCACCTGATTCCAAGACTTTTCTAATAGTAAGGCTTGCATCTTGCTTATTCTCCATTTGAAATACAATCATTTTCTGCCATAAGGAGCCAAATCATTACACTGGAAGTAATGGATTATAAGGCTTTCAGCAGCCAAGCAATGAGAACTTTTATAAATAACAGAAAACCACACATCGGAAATTCGGCGGCGGAATTTTGAGTGTGAACGTACCCTAAAGGGAAGTAACTTTAGATCAGCGCACTCCTATCACATGAATATCATCATAGGTTCTTCAGCCACATTCTCTTCTGTCCTGCGCTGCTGATCTCCGCCCCCACATAATGCATCTAGCAGATCCTGGTCGAGTAGTCACCGAGGAGCAGAGATCTCTACACCCAATAGCAGTGACTGCAGACCAGGACATGCACTGTAACTAATACATCAGTGTTTCCCAACCATGATGCCTCCAGCTGTTGCAAAACTACAACTCCCAGCATGCTTGGACAGCCTTCGGCTGTCCAAGCATGCTGGGAGTTGTAGTTTTGCATCAGCTGAAGGTACCCTGGTTTGGAAACACTGTGCTACATGCTGGAAATTTAGAACCTTTGATGATGGCACTATCTTGTGACCAGTAAATGTGAGGGCAGAGCTCAGCAGTGCAGGATAAAGAGAATGTGGCTGAGGGACCTGTTATGATAACGATCATTTGATAGGCGTTAGGCAGCAGCAGATTGTACCAAGGGGCTGGGAACGTCCCAAGTGCATCAAAGCACTTCATTAGCATATTGGAGCATAAGCATTGAACGGGGCTAGGTAGAAAAACAGCATAAACAGGGTTCGAATCAGCATTACCTGAAGTATTAGGCTAGGTTCACACTACGGAATTTCTGCCTGCAATTCCGCTTTGAAATTGCAGGCAGAAATTCCGCTTGCTAAAATGTATAGTGTAGTGAATGGGTGTCAGTTCATAAATTCACACTTCGGAATTTGTTAAAGGAAAATCCGCTTGAAATTTTCCGCCTGAAGAATGACGTTGCTCATTCTTCAGGCGGAACTACTCACGGAACACATTGCAGTCTATTGGAGACTACTGGCCGTACTCTGAACTTTCTGCCTGGAGAGTCCGCAGAGTGAACCTAGTCTTACCCTTCTATTCGTGGGCCTGGAACTTTTTCTGAAAAAAATATATTACTACAGGTTATGGATGCTTGATTTATGGGGATAGAATTTTGATCCAGGGATTTATTGTCTTTTTTTTTCAAACCTTATAAACTACACTGCTCAAAAAAATAAAGGGAACACTTAACCCCTTAAGGACGCAGGGTTTTTCCGTTTTTGCACTTTTGTTTTTTCTTCATCACCTTCTAAAAAATAATACGCTTTCAATTTTGCACACAGACCCATATGAGGTTTTTTCTTGCGACACCAATTGAACTTCATGATGACCAATAATTTCACCACAAAGTTAACAGTGAAACCAGAAGAGAAATATTTGTGGGGCAAAATTGAAAAAAAAACTCAATTTTGTAACTTTTGGGGGCTTACGATTCTATGCAGTGCACTTTTCGGTAAAAATGACAGCATATCTTTATTCTGTAGGTTACAAGGATACCTAATTTATGTAGATTTTATTTTATAAAAAAAAAAAAAAAGAAAATAACTACATGCACCAAAATTTGTATGTGTAAAATTGTCATCTTCTGACCCCTATAACTTTTTTTTATTTTTTCATATACAGGGCGGTATGAGGGCTCATTTTTTGCACCGTGATCTGAAGTTTTTTATCAGTACCATTTTTGTTTTGAGGGGCCTTTATAATTTTTTTTATGTGTACGCCATTGGCCGTGCGGTTTAACTAACATTTTATTTATTATATAAATATTTATTATATAACATTATATAACAGTTTATTATGTTTACATATTTTTTATATGGGATTTGGGAAAAGGGGGGTGATTGAAACTTAATATGGAAGGGGTTAATGGATGTTTTTTAAACTTTTTATTTAACTTTTTTTTTTATTTCTTTCTTTTTATTTTTTTTTACACTTTTAGTCCCTTTGGGGGCTTTTAGGAAACATCTGTAGATTCCTCATACAGATCAATAGAACCACATTGATCAATGTGCTCCGCGCCTGATTGATAAAGCCTGGTTCAACCAGGCTCTATCACAGAGCTGGGGCAGCCGTCGGAGGAAAGGTAAAGGGTTAATGGCCGGCTGCTATTAACGGTGGCCCCCAGCTATAGGAATCATCTGGGGGCCGCACGGTATGGCGCAGGCTCGAGTCAGGATCCTGCGTCATACACAGCTTGCCGTGTCAGGATAAGCCGGCTCGTCCTTAGACGGTAACCGGTTAAACAACAAAATGTAACTCTAAGTCAATCACACTTCTGTGAAATCACACTGTCCACTCAGGAAGTAACACTGATTGACAATCAATTTCACATGCTGCTGTGCAAATGGAACAGACAACAGGTGGAAATTAAAGGAAAATTAGCAAGATTTGGGGCCGCACAGCCCTCCATGTGCTTGCCAGAGGTAGCCTGACTGCCATTAGGTACCGAGATGAGATCCTTAGACCCCTTGTGAGACCATATGCTGGTGCAGTTGGCTCTGGGTTCCTCCTAATGCAAGACAATGCTAGACCTGAATCCGATTGAGCACATCTGGGACATCATGTCTCTCTCCATCCACCAACGCCACATTGCCCCACAGACTATCCAGACTGCCACCTCATCAGGAGCATGCCCAGGTGTTGTAGGGAGGTCATACGGGCACATGGAGGCCACACACACTACTGAGCCTCATTTTGACTTGTTTTAAGGACATTACATCAAAGTTGGATCAGCCTGTAGTGTGGTTTTTCCACTTTGATTTTGAGTGTGACTCCATATCCAGACCTTATTATTTCATTCATTCAGATCTAGGATGTGTTCTCTTAGTGATCCCTTTATTTTTTTTGAGCAGTGTATATAAAATAGCGAAACATGGCACCAGTTGATTTAAAAAAAAAAAAAAAGTTTTCCACCGGAGTACCCCTTTAAGTCCCACGAACAAATCAGCAGACAGTCATAGTGTGGTCTACAACATCTAGGTGACCTGTGAACTCTGACATGTTGAACCAGGAAGCAAGCTGTAGTTTATACATGTGCTTAACAGCAGGAAAAGGAAGGAAGCAGGGGTTTGGGTCAGGAAGCTTGAGACAAACGTAATCCTGACAAGGGCACAAACATAACTGCTATATACTCACCAGTTTAATTGCCACATATTCATTTGTGTAAAGATTCTTGCCTGAAGGAGAGAGAATATATAGAAAATTACAATGTTCAGACACTTACCCATATCGGGCTATTTTCTAGACCTGAGGCTTAAAGTTCTTTAATGCTTGCATATTGTTATTTGTAATAGTACCAGGATAATATAATAAAATCCAGGGAAAGTATAAGATGAAGGACACGAACAGAACAAATAAAATACACATGCTAATAAAAACAAATAAACACACATGAAAATGGCCACATGTACTGGGAGCATAGCTTAATGTATTTTTCACTCGTACTAGAAAAAAAAATAGCAATGAGCATTTCCAATGTAAAGTGGACTATACAGGTGAATAATACCAGTACAGGACATTGAAGCGAAATACAGTGGTCCCTCAAGTTACAATATTAATTGGTTCTGGGATGACCATTGTATGTTGAGACCAGAACTCTATGGAATTCTGGTAATTGGTTCTTAAGATCCAAAATGTCATCCAAAAATAGGAAAAAGTGAGAATTAAAGAAAAATAAGTAGATAACTAATATAGATAAAGCAAGTACTTATATACAAAAGTAAGAAAGATCTGCTGGGAGCTGTAAATCACTGTCTATCTCAGTGTTTCCCAAGCAGGGAGCCTTCAGCTGTTGCAAAACTACAACTCCCAGCATGCCCGGACAGCCAAAGGCTGTCCGGGCATGCTGGGAGTTGTAGTTTTGCAACAGCTGGGGGCACCCTGCTTGGGAAACACTGGTCTATGTAGAGGACAGGAGCTTCTTCAGGATTCTGTACAGTACACAATGTCCTAAAAAAGTAACATGGAGTCGCCCTTAGCTGGTGTCCAAAGGAGCAGCTAACCCTGGTACAGGTAAAGAGTACAGAACATATAATATCTCCCTTGTACTGTAGGGGGTGCTACCAGACACCAGTCAGTGCATACGCTTCAGTAATGCAGGGATTTTACCAGTAAATTGCCCATTCTGATTTGTCAGTTCTTCCGGCTATTGACAAGTTTCACAGATCTGGACTGTCTTTATCCAGATTGTCATTGTTTGTTGAGTCTGGGTTCAACTTACAATGGTCCAGAAAAGACCATTGTATGTTGAAACTATTCTATGTTGAGGCCATTGTAAGTTGAGGGATCACTGTACACTTATAAATGTGTAACGTTCGGCTGATCCGACATTTTTACGTTACAGTCTCTATACAGACTTTTAAAGAATCAAGGGCGGATTTGCTGAATGGGGAGCAAGCGTCGTGCTGTTACTCGCTTCTCCAGCTGATAACTAGTGAACACTGCGGGTCTCAGGACCCGGTGTGATCAACACTTTTGACAAGTGTAAAATGGGTCAAAAGTTGTTTTATAATGACAGTTATGCTTAAAAACCATTTTTTCCCCCTTGATACTGATCATATGTGACATTTGGGTTTAAAAAAAACAACAGAAGAAACTTTGAGATCAAGGAGACCTCAACACAGAACTCTTATGTGGAGAATGTGGGTTCCATGACTTACTTGAAGAGGTGAAGAATAAATTGATTGTTTGCCTTCATTTGCACAGGTCTCTTCACTTTTATAGGGGGGGGGGGGGGGGGGGGAGCCAAAACACTCTGCAGGCTTTGTGCACCTCACCTGCACCATGTTTTCATTTAAAATAAAGATGGAATGATTTTATTAACAGCCTGCTACCTTTTTCTCTACATTTAAATAGCTTTTGGATATTACTCTAATAACTTCTGATTATTCCCTTTTTGACCAGGCAAATGATTTGATTTCTGGCTTATGTTTTTTCTTTACCTCCAACCCCCATTTTCCACTGACAAAGTTGTATTAGGGCTTTTTTGTTTTTGCGCGGCATAAGTTATACTTTTCCTTGGCATACTTGATTTTATCAAATAATGTATAAAGCCAGAAAAAAATTATATGTAGGGCAAAATAAAAAAAAATAAAAAATGGAACTACGCAATTGTAGGGAAATAGTTTTTTCGATGTTCACAATACAGTAAGACTGACATACAAACTTTATTCTACGGCTCAGTACAATTTCAACAATGCCAACCATTTTGTTTAACCCATCCAGGACACAGGGCGTACAGGTTTGGATCGGCGGTGGGGTGTGTGGGGAGATTCACCTGGGTAACTGGGTCTGGTGTAGCGGCGATCCAGAGCGGCGGTGGTCCCAGCGGTCAATGGCAAAGGGATCCAACAGCAGGAGGTAAGTGCTGTTTGCCTCCTGCTGTTGCTTAGCAACAAATCCCAGCATGCACAGCCAAATTGCATGCTGAGAGCTGTCTTTATGCAACAGCTGGAGGCACACTACTACAACTCCCAGCATGCCCTTTGGCCGTCTATGCATGGTATGAGTTGTAGTTAAGCAACTGCTGGAGGCACAATTTTTCTATGAAAAAGTGTGCCACCAAATGTTGCATAACTACAACTCCCACCATGCACAGACAGCCAAAGGGCATGCTGGGAGTTGTAGTAGTGTGCCTCCAGCTGTTGCATAATGACAACTTTCAGCATGCCCTTCGACTGTCAATGCATGCTGAGAGTTTCAGTTTTGCTTTTAGTGTGAAGCCACACTGGTTGTGACAAACAGAGTTTATTACCTAAGTGTTTCGCAACCAGTGTGCCTCCAGCTGTTGCAAAACTACAACTCCCAGCATGCACTGACAGATGGTACATGCTGGGAGTTGTAGTTCTGCAACAGCTGGAGGCACACTGGTTGCAAAACACTAACACCCCCCCACCACCCCAATAAAAATGTAAAACGTCTCGTACAGCCCAATGGCTCTCCTCTTCTGAGCCCTGTAGTGCGCCTTCAGAGCACTTTACATCCACCTATGGGGTATTTCCATACTTCAAAGAAATGGGAAATGGGGTTACACATTTTGGGGAGCTTTTTCTCCTATTACCCCTTGTGAAAATGAATAATTTTCACTTTTACTTTGAATTTGTCAAACTGTGGGATGTAGATGCTCCCTGTACCCCTTGTTAAATTCCTTGAGGGGTGTAGTTTCCCAAATAGTGTGCCATATGGGGATTTTTGGCTGTTCTGACACCATGGGGGCTTCCTAAATGCGACATGCCCCCCAAAAACCATTTCAGCAAAATTCGCTCTCCAAAATCCCATTGTCGCTCCTTCCCTTCTGAGCCCTCTACTGCGCCCGCAGAGCACTTTACATACACATATGGGGTATTTCTTTACTCAAGACCAATTGGGTTACAAATTTTGGGAGGCTTTTTCTCCTTTTACCCATTGTAAAAATGAAAAAAAAAAAAATGGGTCTACAAGAACATGTTAGTGTAAAAAATGAAGATTTTGAATTTTCTCCTCTACTTTGCTGCTATTCCTGTGAACCACCTAAAGGGTTTAAACTTTTACAGGTTTCATAGGGGGAAAAAAAAAAACCACACCATTGAATTGCATGTTGACTTATTGTGATTAATAAAAGTCTGACCAATAAAACTGACGAACTGGAGTTGATAATGTCTGAGGAGAATTATGACATAGTGGGTATAACAGAATTTGGTTGGACGATAGCTGTGACTGGGCGGTCAACATACAGGGTTATAGTCTATTCAGGAAGGATCGGACAAAACGGAAAGGGGGAGGAGTTTGTCTTTATGTGAAATCAAGTCTGAAGGCCGCACTACGGGAGTAAATATGGGAGGGAAACGATAATGTGGAGTCATAATGGGTAGACATAGATAGAGATATAAAAAAAAAAAAAAAATTATGATAGGGGTTTGCAATAGAGGATAGAGAGAGATAGATAGAGATAGATACCGGTATATATCTCTCTCAACTGCCTCCAGCAGATTTGTAAATTACTTCTATTAAAAAATATTAATCCTTTCATTAATTATCAGCTGCTGAAGTTGAGTTCTTGTTTTCTGTCTGGCAACAGTGCTCTCTGTTGACATCTCTGCCTGTTTCGGGAACTGCACAGAGTAGAAGAGGTTTGCTATGGGGATTTGCTTCTACTCTGGACGGTTCCCAAGACACTTGTCATCAGAGAGCACTTAGACAGAAAACAACAACTCAACTTCATCAGCTTCTAAGTACTGAAAGGATTAAAGGGGTACTCCGGCGCTTAGACATCTAAATCAGTCCCCGGAGAGTGTTCGCTCCGGGTCCGATTACTGTCGATCACGGGGCCGGAGCATTGGGACATCACGGATCCGCCCTCGTGTGACATCACCATGCTCCGGCCCCGTGATCAACAGTAATCAGACCCGGAACGAACACGCTCTGGGGACTGATTTTAACGGAGTGCTGCGTGCAAGATCACGGGGTCCCCAGCGGCGGGACCCCCCGCGATCAGGCTTCTTATCCCCTATCCTTTGGATAGGGGATAAGATTTCTAAGCACCGGAGTACCCCTTTAAGATTTTTTAATAGAAGCAATTTACAAATCCGTTTAATTTTTTTCCTGGATAACCCCTTTAAGGACCAGAGAATTTTTTGCACATGTGAGTCACTTTAAGCATTAATAACTCTTGGATGATTTTACTTATGAATTTGATTCAGAGATTGTTTTTTCGTGACATATTCTACTTTAACATAGTGGTAAATTTTCGTCGATACTTGCATCATTTCTTGGAGAAAAATTAAAAAATGTTATGAAAAATTTGAAAATTTTTGCATTTTTCTAACTTTGAAGCTCTTTGCTTGTAATGGAAAATAGACACATTCTAAATAAATTATATATTGATTCACATATACAATGGGGGACATTTATCAAGGGGTTTAGTCAGGTTTCCTTTACTATAATTTTCGCAAAATTGTCGCAACTGCGACTACTTGTGTTTTCGTGCGACAATTTGCATGAAGAACAAGAAAAGCAAGAAAATTCAAACTTGCTTACGTAGTTAATTTTTCAAAATGGATTTTCTTTAGTCAGGTATTTATTAACTGCGACAGTCACAGCTGGGCAATAAAAAAATCGCAACTGCCTTAAAGCTTGTCCCCTGCCCCCAGCTGCAGGACTACAACTCCCAGCATGTCCTTACTGTAAGGGCATGCTGGGAGTTGTCGTCCTGCAGCTGGTGGCAGGGGACAAGCTTGTCACTTGCCCACACATCTCCTGCACCACACAACTACAACTCCCAGCTCCTTACTGTAAGGGCATGCTGGGAGTTTTCTTGCGGGGCGGGAGATGTGCTAGCAGGTGATAATAAATGTACTAACCCATTTTTGTTTTTTCTTCTCATTTCAGATCCGTGTATCCTGTGGACTCCTTCGGATTTGGTGGACTACTTCGATGACCAGCATTTTGATAAATGTCCCCGATTATGTCTACTTTATGTTTCATTATGTTTTCACCCCCAGGACAAAGGTTCGCCGAAACGATCGTAGGGGTGGCGTCGCTCCTGCTCTGCTGCTGGTATTATCAATTACCCCTTACGAGTGGTTTGCATGTCTGTATTTTTAGCTATGTGCACTTTATAGAGGTCTTTTCCCGACCCTTTGATGTATGCACTTTATCTAATGCACCAAGCACTTTTATTGAACTATATTGTCTATGCACATGAGCAGGTAATGTCGCCCCTTTTTGTCTAATCTCCCCCAGTTGGTTTGTCCTTCCCCTATGCCCATGTTTTTATGTAACTAATAAAAGCAATCATGTTTTAATTCCATTTAAATGACTCCGTTCTCTTTTGTGTTTTGTTTAACAATTTTTGGAGGCCATATATGAAGCCCTTTGTACCGGGTATACTATGTTGCCATTTTATTATTATTTTATGTTTTCATCATAAAGTTGACATGTTTTTACTTTTTGAACATATCAGAGGGCTTTAAAGGGGTACTCCGGTGAAAACTTTTTTTCTTTTAAATCAACTGGTGGCAGAAAGTTAAACATATTTGGAAATTACTTCTATTAAAAAATCTTAACCCTTCCAGCACTTATTAGCTGCTGAATGCTACAGAGGAAATTCCTTTCTTTTTGGAACACTGATGACATCACGAGCACAGTGCTCTCTGCTGACATCTCTGTCCATTTTAGTAACCATGCATAGCAAATGTATGCTAAGGGCAGCATGGTGGCTCAGTGCTTAGCAATGCTGCCTTGCAGTGCTGTGGAATTGGGTTCAAATCCCACTAAGGACAACAATAAATGAAGTATTATTATTATAATAATAACGTCAGCAGAGAGAACTGTGCTCGTGATGTCATCAGAGCATTCCAAAAAGAAAAGAATTTCCTCTGTAGTATTCAGCAGCTAATAAGTACAGGAAGGATTAAAAAATTTTAATAGAAGTAATTTACAAATGTTTCACTTTCTGCCACCAGTTGATTTAAAAGAAAAAAGGTTTTCACCGGAGTACCCCTTTAAAGTTTAGCAGCAATTTTGCTATTTTTAACAAAATGTTGACAATTGGAAATTTTAAGGGACCAGTGCAGTTTAAAGTGGATTTGAGGGGCCTTCATGTTCGAAATACCACATAAAAATTACCCCATTATAAAAACTGCACCCCTCAGTATTCAAAAGGACATTGAATTTTTTTACACATGTTCTTTTAGACTAGGGCTGCACGATTATGGGAAAAATGTGCAATTGTGATTATGGAGGTAAATATTGCGATTTCGATATGCGATTGCGATATAATAAACAAATGGTGAAATCCCCCCTATTTAATGTCCAATCCCTCTATTTCATGAAGCCAACTAGCCAATTTCATGTTCATTGACTGAACATAAAATAGAGGGGATTGGATATGAAATGAGGAGAAATTAGCTTAATTTCTCCCCCACATTTCATGTGCCTGGCCTGGTATAGTGTAGTCCGCACACAATCTCCTGGCCTGGTATAGTGTAGTCCGCACACACTCTCCTAGCCTGGTATAGTGTAGTCCGCACACACTCTCCTGGCCTGGTATAGTGTAGTCCGCACACACTCTCCTGGCCTGGTATAGTGTAGTCCGCACATATTCTCCTGGCCTGGTATAGTGTAGTCCGCACACACTCTCCTGGCCTGGTATAGTGTAGTCCGCACATATTCTCCTGGCCTGGTATAGTTTAGTCCGCACACTCTCTCCTGGCCTAATATAGTGTAGTCCGCACACTCTCCTGGCCTAATATAGTGTAGTCCGCACACTCTCCTGGCCTAATATAGTGTAGTGTAGTCCGCACACTCTCCTGGCCTGGTATAGTGTAGCGTAGTCCGCACACTCTCCTGGCCTGGTATAGTGTAGTGTAGTCCGCACACTCTCCTGGCCTGGTATAGTGTACCGTATATACTTGAGTATAAGCAGAGTTTTTCCGCAGTGCTCCCGTCAGTGGTCTTCAACCTGCGGACCTCCAGATGTTGCAAAACTACAACTTCCAGCATGTCCGGACAGCCATCGGCTGTCCGGGCATGCTGGGAGTTGTAGTTTTGAAACATCTGGAGGTCCACAGGTTGAAGACCGCTGCGGCCTTCTACATCATCCAGACCCCCCTTTAGTTTTCCTACTCACCTCCCCTCGGTGGGAAGGAAGGGTGAGCTGTTGTGGGCAATCTATGCTGCAGGGACTGTCCGGTTGGGAGGGTTAGTCATTCCGAGCTGTCCATTTTCACCGGGAGGCTCTCTTCTCCGCTCCGAGCCGGCCCCGGACTAGTGACGTTGCCTTGACGATGATGTCCAGGGACGTCCTTCCTATGATTAATATTGTCCTCTTCTGACCCCTATATCTCTTATTTTTCCATATACCGGCTGTATGAGGCTAATTTTTTCTATTGTGATCTGTAGCTTTTATCGGTACCATTGTTTTGACTTTTTGGTCACTTTTTAATACATGTAATTTTTTTCTGGTATATTAAGTGACCAAAAATTAGCAATCCCGTTTTTTCTCTCTTTTTTTTACGTTTACGCCACTGACCGTGCAGTTTAATTCGGTTATATTTTAATAGTTCTGACTTTGTTTTTAAATTTTTTTTCCTCACAATTTTATTAGTCCCCATGGCAGTGCTTTCCAAACAGTGTGTCTCCAGTTGTTGCATAACTACAACTCCCAGCAAGCCAGGATAACCAAAGGCTGTCCAGGCATGCTGGGAGTTGTAGTTTTGCAACAGCTGGAAGCACACTGTTTGGAAAAAAAACACTGTCTAGGGGACTATTAGATGCAATCTTGTGCAGACACTGGACAATGTTGTGCCATAGGAGCCCATAGCACAGCATTGATCAGTGTTATCGGCGCTCCATTACTACTGGCTGATTACACTGCCAGCATTATTAGAGCGCCGATCGGACGAGCCGGAGGCAGGTAGGGAACCTCCGCCCGTCCTCTCAGCTGATTGGGACCCCACAGGTTTTACCGCGGGTGTCCCGATCACGTCCACGGAGCTACCGGCACTTTGGACATTTGGGCATATTGGACGCCGCGATCAACTTAGATCACGGCATCTAAAGGGTTAATGCCGGACATCACCCGGATTGGTGATGTCCGGCATTAGCCAGTATGAAGCAAGCTCAGCTTCTGAGCTCGCTTCATTTACTTGCTGCACGGCTGCGCCATTTATTTATGGCGGCCGGCCATGGTGGGATTAACCTCCTCACCTGATGTACGCCGCCAATCACAGGAGGAGAGTGCAGTCACGTGGACTGCTGGGCCAATCCTTGCCGCCAATGAAGGTAGGGGAGTGGAGTGGGGCGCTTCTGCTGCGCCAATCCTCGTCGCCGCCACATGAGCCCCTGCTGCCATAACCAGAGCTCCTGCCTTCGGGCCTCTGTCACCGGAGCCGCAGCGGCCGGGGAGCAGGTAAATAATCGCACTTTTTTAGCCACAACCAAATAGACATATCGCAATTGGCAAAAATCGCAATATGATTGCCGTTGCGATATATCGTGCAGGCCTATTTTAGACCCATTTTTTTAAAATCTTTACAAGGGGTAAAAAAAAAAATAAGAGAAAAAGCCCCCAAAATTTGTAACCCAATTTCTCTCGAGTAAGGAAATACTTCATATGTGTGTAAAGTGCTCTGTGGGTGCAGTAGAGGGCTCAGAAGAGAAGGAGCGACAATGGGATTTTGGAGAGTGAATTTTGCTGAAATGGATTTTAGGGGGCATGTCACATTTAGGAAGCCCCTATGGTGCCAGAAGAGCAACAAAAAAAATAAACAAACACCCCACATGGCATACTTTTTTAGAAACTGCACCCCTCGAGGTACATAACAAGGTCCAGTGAGCCTTTACACCCCACAGGTGTTAAACGACTTTGTTAAAATCGGATGTATAAATTATTTTTTTTTTTTTCCACGGAATGTATTAAGGGGTGCAGTGAGCATTTAACACCCCACTGGAATTTGACAGACCTTTGCAACAGTGGGCTGTGCAAATGAAAAATTAAACCGAGGACCACTGTTCAAAAAAATCTGTCACCACCTGTGGGGTGTAAATGCTCACTGCACCCCTTGTTACATTCCGTGAGGGGTGTAGTTTCCAAAATGGGGTCACATGTGGTGTCCACATATGTGGGGTCCACTGTTCTGGCACCATGGGGACTTTGTAAAGGCCTTCAATTCCAGCCAAGCCTCCAGCTGTTGCAAAACTACAACTCCCAGCATGTACGGTCTGTCAGTGCATGCTGGGAGTTGTAGTCTTGCAACAGCTGGAGGCACACTGGTTGCGAAACACTGAGTTAGGTAACAAACTCAGTGTTTCACAACCAGTGTGCCTTCTGCTGTTGCAACATGCACTAACAGCCGAAGGGCATGCTGAGAGTTGTAGTTACGCAACAGCTGGAGGCACACTACTACAGCTCCCAGCATGCCCTTTGGCTGTCCGCGCATGCTGGAATTTGTGGTTATGCAACAGCTGGAGGCACACTTTTTCATAGAAAATAATAATAATGTGCCTCCAGCTGTTGCATAACTACAACTCCCAGCATGCACAGCCAGCCAAATGGCATGCTGGGAGTTGTAGTTATGTCTTCTGCTGTTGCATAACAACTCCCAGCATGCCCTTTTGTGTATGCCGGGAGTTTCTGCTAAGCAACAGCAGGAGACACAGCCTTACCTCCTGCTGCTGCGCTCCCTCAAGCTAATCGCTGCCGCTTGTCCTGGGGACCCAATCCCACCACAGATGCCGGGGATTGGGGGCACCAGGTGCCAGTGTACACTCCCAGCACCCACTCTTGCCCTCCAGAATAGGGGCGGAGTGGGTGCCGTTAGTGACACCCCCAGCAGGAGTCCTGATCTGTCGGTCGGTAACGGCCGATGAATCAGGACGACCAGTGCCACCTCACTCATGTTGGTAAAGGGTGATAGGTGCTGTTTTGGACAGCACCTATCACCCTTTTTTCAGGGTCACCGGGGACCCGATTGACCCTGAATCACCGCAAATCACCAGTCTGAATTGACATTGGGGTTTGCACAGCGTGCCTGCTAAATGATTTCAGCAGGCATCCTGTTCCGTTCACTGCCCAGTTACTGGCGGTGAATGGAAACGTCCAGGGTGTACAAGTACGCCCTGGGTCCTTAAGTCCCAGGACGCCAGGGCGCACATGTATGCCCCGGATGGGTTAAAGTTAGGATACTGCAGCTTTTAAATCCGCAGTTGCATATTTTACAAAGTTGACCACAAATACCCCAGGTAAGTCAGGGATTCCAATATAAACTTACCACAATTACCCCGTAGGCTGAACAGCCCGGGGTACAAAATCCCTTTAATAACTGACTACCTAAAACTTAACTTTTAATATTTAAATATAAAATAAACCAGTGATTGTGAGTTAAAAAAAAACACATCACTGTATAATGTATTCTTTTGGAAGGTGATACCCACACAGTATCTGGAGTGGGGACCTGTCAAGTACCACCACCAATCTGACCCATTTGTATGTGCAGGTGACACTCAGGTACACAGTAAACACGCTGTTAAAACCAGAACTGCCTCCCTCTACATGTTGCCTCATTGTTACCTCCTGATGATGGTGTTTCACCAAAACATGTAGAGGGAGGCAGTTCTGGTTTTGACAGCGTGTTTACTGTGTACCTGAGTGTGACCAACCCATATAAATTGGTCAGATTGGTGGTGGTACTTGACAGGTCCCCATTCCATATACTGTGTGGGTATGACCCACCAAAATAAGTAACTGTACAGGATACAGTGACGTGTGTTTTTAACTCACAATCACGGTTTATTTTCTATTTAAATATTCTAAGTTAGGTTTTAGGTAGTCAGTAATTATAGGGATCTTGTACCCTGGGCTGTTCAGCCTACGGGGCAATTGTGGTTAGTATTTTACAAAGCAATCCATTTATTGACATGCCAATCAAAAATCCAAATTGTATATTGCCTTGCACAATCTGCAGTTGCGGAACTGCAGATTTTACAACTTCAAATTTGCAGCAGACACTGTGTGCGAGAGTACATCCTAAGGGCAGGGTCACCAGCTGCGGATGTGCCAACTGCAGTCACAAGAGCATGCTCCCCTGCTGTGGCTGGGAAGCTGTGTGTTTGCTCGTGGCGGCGGATTTCCCACTGTAGACATAGTGCCTTCTCATAGCAGATGCGTAGTAGGAAATCATCCGCTACAATCGAACACAAAGCTACCCGGCCGCAGCAGGGAGCTCGTTCTTGTAACTGCTGTCAGCACATCCACAGCATGAAATACGCTGCATATGCACTCCATTTGACCCTTCACTTAGGGTATGTTTACAAGTACATAATCTGCTACCCATTAAAGCCAATGGGTAGCAACATAATCCACTTAAGGAAATTCTACTTTGGTCATTATTTCGTACTGTATTTTTAGGCAAAACAAGAAGCGATACAGACACAGAAAAAAGGTGCACATTTTTACTTTTACAATTGTGTTTTGGGCCCACCTCTGGTTTGGGATAAAAATACTAACTAAAATACTACATGTGAACCAAACATGGATCTGAATAGTTGCTGCATATCTTTTAGGTCAGGGTTTCACATATATTGCAATAAGTAATATCAGTGGCATAAAAAAAAAAAAAAAAAAAAAAAAAAATTCTTATAATCTTTGTGGTAGTTCCTAACTTTTAAGAGCTTGCTCTAATACAGTTAAGATTTTTTTCTGTGCTGGGATAAAACACTTACCAACTCTTAAAACAAAAGATTTATTTTATCTTACCTAACCGTAGTTCCCCAAAGTTTCCACATCCAATCTTCTTTCCCACCCTAAAGTTGGGTCCCACCATAAGAACCCCTGAGGAAGTGGTCGAGCTGGATGGCCGGGAGCTATGACCAGTCCGTACTGGCAAAGCTTTAGTTGCTCGTGGTCGGTCATCCTTCTCCCTGTTGCTATGGTCCATGTTAATATACCATAAGAGCTATTCCGCTAAATCCCAGCTGATGCTAGGAGACTCCCAATCCAGTGACAAAAAATAAAAAATAAATTGAGGGAGGGTCAAAGAAACGACCCAGAAGAGTATCCTCAGGGGCCAAATAAGCTGATCACATCACCAAGGTACCATCTCACATCCACACAGCAGCTTCATGATTGAGGTGTCTTCTAGTATCCCTAAGCGAAAAAAAGAAAAGATTATATTAGTAAACCTACGAAGTACTGTAACATTTACTGACTTCCAAGAAAAGCGACCACAAACATCTCCGAGTTGGTGGGACCAGACACTTGCACAATACTATTAGTTAAAAAATTTCAAGTATAAAAATGGGACATGGGTAACAAGCAAATGCATCAAAGAGACATTTTGTTGCCTTTAATTCTTCTTTTCACTAAGTTTATTATTTTAATATTTCAAAACATAGGTGTTGAGCTGCGGACAGACTAAAGGGCAGTACACAATGTACAGAAGCTTTCACTTTCATATATCAATGCATTTCAGTAGTCAGCCTTTCCATATAAATTATTCCTCCCCTTTGTGCTGCTATAAATATCTCCTGTATCTTACCCTGCCTGCTGCGGGCCGACTCTGCACATCAAAGAACTTATTAACCTGGGTGGTGGCTTCCCAGATCTATTTCCTTGATGAACGCCTCAACCCTGAACCTACCCCCAGCCAGTGTTCACTGCTGACAGCACAAAACTGGCCAAGATAAATCCTCTCTATTATGAGAACTCCTCCTGAACGTCAGCCCCGAATAAGTGCAGGGAGAAGGCAGGTACAAACAGGTGAGCAGAAAGAGGAAATTAGGAGGCAGAATAGACAACACAATGCTTACAGCTCAGAAACAATAGCAATACAGCATTGCCAATGACTGGTATAGATTACTGCTCAAATTCACACAATATTGTAGTGTGAATTATAGCAAAAAGGTTAGACATTGGGGGCCATTAACCTCCAGCTAAATTCAAATCAGGAAAAATTTGCAAAATCTTGCAAATTTTGTATGCAAGAAACTGCCTTACATGGTGTATATAATAAAAAAAAAAAAAAATCACGGCTCTCCCAAAGAGTCCTGTAGAAAAAGACTGTCAATCAGCCTGTGTATGCAGAGTAAGGCTGAAGTCCCACCTCTTTTTCAGCCTACGGTTGCCGGATCCGGCTGGGGAAGGGGAAAACCGGGCGCTCACATACACCAGCTGGACTGGCGCTGAAATCCATCTACTTTAATGAGCTGACCGGAGTCAAACAGTGACTCCGGCCGGCTCATTTTTGACCTGTATCCAGTTTACTGACCGGACCTCAAACCATAGTATACTACGGTTTTAGGTCCAGTCACAAAACCAGATACGGGTCAAAAATGAGCCGACCGGAGTCACTGTTTGACTCCGGTCAGCTCATTAAAGTAAATGGATTTCAACGCCAGTCGGCTGGGGTACGGGAACGCCCGGTTTTCCCCTTGCCCAGCCGGATCCGGCAACCGTAGGCTGAAAACGAGGTGTGAATGCAGCCCAAGCAGGATCTTCCTAAGATTTACTGTAGATTTCCAAATAATCCTGCTCCAAAACATACAAAACCCCTAGACATCAAAGCTCAGCTCTCTATCATATCCTGTTATCTGTTAGAGCTGCAGAAATCACCAACAGGTTCCACCAAATTTGCTTGGCTTTTCAACAGTAATAAAATATCTGCTTTACCTCTACACTTGTGATTCTCCCCTGCAGACTGCCCTGTACCTTCTCTCCACCCTCTCTACAGCCTCTGTGAGCTACCTATGACAAATACCTACCAAAAGACACCAGACCCGCAACACCCCCTCAAAAAAAATAAAAAATAAAAATAAAAGGAGGAATGTTATTGAAGCAGATGGGCTGGATTTTCCTGTAAATTTCTATTCATCCAGAACTCCTAGCAAACCACTTTACTTCTCTATATCCAAATAATAGAACCCCTTAGATCCTGCTGCTGTGCATTTACTCCTCAGAACTCCTTTCTGCAGCTTCTGAATCTTTATCATTTCTGCCCACATATGGCATATTCCGTGCATTTTCCAAGGCAGAGTCCAGAGCTGAAAACCTGCACTAATTCTCTGGCGGATTTCATCAGGAGATTGAACATGTTCAATCTTGTGCGGTAATCAAATTCCTTGCCGGAAATGCCATCACTGAGCTTCCAACATGGCAACTGAGCAGTGAAATTCCCATTAAGATCAATGGGAGATGCTGCAGGAAAGACTCTGCACAAAATTCCTTGTGGATATTCCATTGCGTGAAGAGATCTATGGATAGATTTATTTTCTCAACGCATGAAGTAGTGCCTTGCGTAGATCAGGTATCAAAGCAAACAACCCATTTAGGAAAAAAAATCCCAACAAACACTAAATGCCACTTTATACTTCGGCTGCAAAGTATTACCATATGTTTAATACAGCTATAAAGTGGAGCTATACGATACATGCAATGGACAATCAACATGCTTTATGGCTGGGCTACCGATTCTTACAGAGCAACTTTATCGAGGTAGTTGCAAATACCAAGAACACAAAGACAGCACAGTATCTAGTATCTGTGCCAATACTAGCCATTTCCATGGTATTGGGGACTCTTTCAATGTCCCCGATACCAAATCAGATACCTGCTGCCGCTCCACTGCCCAGTTCTCCTGTCCGCATCATGGCGTTCCATGGAGGAGCATGTGACACACACGTCACTCCACCTCCTCCATTGCGCCCAGCATAATGCTATGGAGGAAGCAAAGTGACGTGTCTGTCACATGCTACCCCATAGAACGCCATGATGCGGACGGGAGAAAGGGGCAGAGGAGCAGCAGCACCCGTCAGAGGACTGCCGCAGATGATCTGTCTACAAGGGTGGGGGCTGCTTCTAATGTCTAAAGGAGGGCCCTGCTGTCCAAAGGGGGGGGGGGTCTGCCACCTAAAAGAAGAAGGAAATCATGGCTTACTACAGCAGCCGCCTCTATTGCACACCACAAGGAACCAACATATCAGCACGGTAAACGACGCCAGAGACCGGGTTACCCTGGTGTCAGATTCCCTTTAAATAGAAGTACTCTTAATTGGTATCGGTGAGTACTAGTATCGGTATTCAGTCTTAAAAAAATGGTATCGGGACATCCCTAAATAAAAATATTGCTGAACAATGGAAAGAGCAGAGAGACACCATGAAACCATTACATAATATTGCAGATTTACCTGAACGTGATACAATAGAATCAAGTCTGGTTATTCTCCAGAGTCGCACTGTGATTTTCTTACATTGCAAATTGTTTCCACATACAGTATATCACATAAGAGTACACCCCTCACATTTTTTGTAATTATTTTTTATATTTTCATGCAAAGAAATGACACTCTACTACAATGTAAAGTAGTGAGTGCACAGCCTGTATATCAGTGTTTAAAGGAAAACTGTCAGCTTGCTCGCCCCGAAACTAACTAGTGGTACTGGCTGGTAGTGCAGGGGGCGCTGATCAGTTTGATGCTTACCGTGCCCGGATCCGCCGCGCCATTTGGCCGCAATCTTCTATTTTTGGTATATGCTAATGAGGTGCTAACTGGCACTCTGACGTCATTGCCGCCTGCCGCGGCACTGCCCAGCTCATCAATATTCCTCCCCTCCCTCTTCTCCCCACTCTGTAATGAAGAGAGAGGGGAGGAATATTGATGAGCTGGGCAGCGCTGCAGCCAGCGGCACTGATGTCAGAGTGCCAGTTAGCCCGGCCGGTGCCAGTTAGCAACTCATTAGCATATACCGAATGGTGCGGCGGGTCTGGGCACGGTAAGCAAACTGATCAGTGTCCCCCACACTACCAGCCAGTACCACTGGTTAGTGCGGGGGGAGCAAGCTGACAGTTTTCCTTTAATGTTGTGTCCCTACAAATGAACTCACACAGCCATTAATGTCTAATCTTTGGCAACAAAAGTGGAGTACACCCCTAAGTGGAAATGTCCTAATTGGGCACAATAACCATTTTCCCTCCCCAATGTCATGTGACTTGTTAGTGTTACAAGATCACAGGTGTGAATTTAGAGCAGGTGTCTAACTTTGTGATATTGCCTCCACACTCTCTAATACTGGTCGTTCAACATGGTACTTCAGAACACAGAACTTTGAGGATCTGAAAAGATGAAAAGAAGAATTGTTACTGGTTGCTGGATGGCTGAGGCTATAAAAAATGCTAAGACCCTGAAACTGGGCAAGAAGCACAAAAAAGCCTGCAAACAGTTTGCTGAAGACAAGGAAACTAAGGACATGGATCACTGCAACCACGTTTTGTGATCTGATGAGACCAAGATAAACTTATTAGGTTCAAATGGTGTCAAGTGTGTGTGTGTGTGTGTGTGTGTGTGTGTGTGTGTAACCAAGTGAGGAGTAAAAAGTCAAGTGTGTGTCTTGCCTACGGTAAAGTATGGTGGTGGTAGTGTCATGGTCTGGGGAGCTACAGTCCATGAATTCCAACATGTACAGTGACATACTGAAGCAGAGTAGGATTCCCTCTCTTCGGAGACTGGGCTGAAGATGAATATTCCAACATGGTAACAACCCCAAACACACCACCAAGAAGACCACTGCCTTGCTAGAGATGGTGAGGGTAAAGATCATGGACTGGCCAAGCATGTCTCCAGACCTAAACCCTATTGACCATCTGTGGGGCATCCTCAAACGGAATGTGGGGGAGCACAAGGTCTTTTACATCAACCAGCTCTGTGATGTCATCATTAGGGAGCGGAAGAGGACTCCAGTGGTAACCTAGGAAGTTCTGGTGAAATCCATGCCAAAAAGGCTTAAAGCTTATGTGTCAAATTTAAAAAAATATATATAATAAAAAAAAATTTGGCTTACCCAGCCACTAAAATAGATCACTGATGGGCTTTTAAATTTACTGTTCTGGCCTTTGTTCATGCAGTTTTTACCTGTTTTAGCTGATGAAAAACTGTTCACTGCTTTGAAATCCAGCAGAGAGGGGGGAATTCCGTTTGCAGCAGTCATGTGCTCTTACCCAGCAGCCAATCATGCAAAGTGCAGAGATTCGAGGAAAGTCTTCTCAGTATGGAGATCGCAGCCGCAATGACTGCTGGGCGGGCTACCTCAGAGACAGATCCTTTGAATGATCTGCCTACACAGAGAAAGCTGTTGTAATCTCATTCACTGTGTACCAGCACGCCGAACCGCCGGAACCCAGTGTTCTGCAAAATAATGGCATGTGGGCACTGAGCCAGGAGAATGCCACCTAGCGGTGGTTAGTATAAAGTGCCCAAAGCATTGCTGTAAAAATGGTGCCACACAAAATATTGACACTTTGCGCCCAATTTGGACATTTCTACTTAGGAGTGTACTACATTGTTGCCAAGGTTTAGACATTAATGGCTGTGTGTTGAGTTATTTTGAGGGGCAGAAACATTAAACACTTATACAGGTTGTGCACTTATTACTTTACATTGTAGCACAGTGTCATTTCCTTGACTCACTTGTGAGATAATGTATGTGCACCATTAACAAAAAATATTCCGGTACATTAAAACTACAAGAATACTGTATATGAAATTGTTCAAAATCATTTGTCTAAGAAAAAAGTGAATCATCTCTTATTTGCAGCATCACAAGTATATAGCACACATATACAATTCATCGGTTTAAAAGAAAGAAAAAAAATCAATGTTAAAAGATTGTGACAAGAAGCCCCTTCATCCAGCACTACTGTCTGCTATATAGAAATGAGCTCACACAGCCACCAGCCCATTTATTATTAAAGAACCTAGAAGGACAGTGGAGTGATTAAGTACTGTATTAAGGAGACTGGACATGACCAAGATGACAGATACTGCTCCAAAACACGTCCTTTAGCAACAAGGACTGACCACACACAGACAAAAGAACCAAAAGATGTGGTCTAATTATTTTTTCAAACGTGACTATATTACATGACAGGAGGAATAATATTATCCTTCAATGAACAACTTTTTAATTGCTTTTATTTAAAAAAAAAATTCCTCCTTTCATTTTTTTTTTTACTTTAAAAACTTCTCCACTAGGGGTCTCCCTAGCAATCCTGTCCGCAAGCATTTCAGACTCAGTGAGTGAGTCTGAAATCAGCTCAGTGCAGCTCCATCCTGTCAGACAGGCAGGAGGGAGGAAGAACTGAACTGTACACAAGAAGGGAGCAAACAGAGAGGATACATTCCCTCTTCTTTTTCATGTTCCTCTCCCCTCTGTCCACTTTCCACATTGCTAATTATATATGCACTGCTCATCTCACTCTCTCCAGGGACTTGCCATTGCTATTACACCCTCTGACAACCTCCCCTGCTCTGTGCCTACAACTGAGCTACTGAAGAAGTACATAGAAAAAAAGGCATTTTTAGGGGTTTTTAAAGGAAAATAAATGCAGGGATAGACTGTCAGAGTCAGGGACAGATGGGGAGGGGAATTAGGGAAAGTTTAGATGGTGATGGGTACTCTTTAAGGCTATCTATACTATCAGTGTTTGGAGCTTCATTCGCCGATTCCATTGAAATGACATGACCTAAAGTGGTACTCCGGTGGAATTTTTTTTTTTTTTTTTTTAAGCAACTGATGCCAGAAAGTTTAGATGGGCACTGTCACCAACTTTATTTTTTGATATGTTGCACTACAACACATCTCTAATATACTTTTATTTGATTTTTTTCATTAAAAAGGTTTAATTTACATTTAAAAACCGGCCACTGAAAAAGGACTGATTTTGGAGTGGCAATCAGTCCTTTTTCAATTAGGCTGCACTCGCTCCCTGCCTGTCAATCAGACAGGCGGGAGCGAGTGCATTGGCTCCCCGGCCACTGGCTGGGAGGCCACTCCTCCCGCACATCGCCGCCGCCTCGTTGCCGCCGCTGTCCCTGCATGCCCGCTGCCGGACTCTGCAGTAGCTGCAAGTGTAATGAGGGAACGGGCTAGCAAAAAAAAAAAAATGGTGGGAGCTACCCTTTAGCAGATTTGTAAATGACTTGTATTAAAATGCAAATAAAATCTTAATCCTTCCAGTATTTATTAGCAGCTGTATAATACAGAGGAAATTCCTTTCTTTTTGCATTTCTTTTCTTTCACGAGCACAGTGCTCTCTGCTGACACCTCTGTCCATGTCAGGAACTATCCAGATCTGGAGAAAATCCCCATTGCAAACATATGCTGCTCTTAAACAGTCTTAAAATGGACAGAGGTGTCAGCAGAGAGCACTGGTCGTGACAGAAAAATCCCCCCAAAAAAGGAGATTTTTTTAGACTTACCGTAAAATCTCTTTCTCGAAGGATCCATAGGGGGACACACACTCTGGGTATATGCTGCTGGTCTCTAGGAGGTTGACACTATGGTAACCAAAAAGTCGGCTCCTCCCAGCAGGATATGCCCGCCTCCAGGCCACTGAGCAATTCAGTTTAGTCTCAGAGCAATAGGAGGAGACCGACAGGTCAAAAGGAAAAAAAAGCATGAACTGTCCGAAGAAACAATAACTGAACACTCCCTCGGACAGATAACCGAAAAGGAACCCCAGAAAAAGTGCGGGAGCTGTGTCCCCCCAATGGATCCTTCGAGAAAGATTTTACGGTAAGGGGGGACACAGACTCTGGGAAGTAAGCAAAAACTGAATTGCTCAGTGGCCTGGAGGCAGGTATATCCTGCTGGGAGGAGCAGACTTTTTGGTTACCACAGTGTCAACCTCCTAGAGACCAGCAGCATATACCCAGAGTGTGTGTCCCCCAATGGAGCCGATAGAGAAGAAAATAATTTGTAGTATACAGCCGCTAATAAATACTGGAAGGATTAAGAATTTTCAATAGAAGTAATTTCTTTAATTTTCTGGCACCAGCTGATTTAAAAAAAAAAAAAAGAAAAAAGGGTTTCCACCGGAGTACCCCTTTGAGCAGGATAAAATCCTGCATGTCTGGTGTTTTTGCTCCACTAAACTTGTGAAAAATAACAGGCATCTAACAGAACCCTGATGGACCCCATTTATAGTGAATGGGACAGTCTGGGTTCCACTGGCTCTCTGTGTCACAGTCTCCGTCCCCGCCCCATTATAAGCAGTTGTATTGGAGCTACACAATGCTGATGTGAACATAGCCTAAAATGTAGAGTTAGGGTCTATTCACACAGTATTCTGTGAAGATTTGATGCGTTTAGTTTAATATAAAATCTGCGCAGAATACTGAACGTGTGAATACACCATAAGGGTATGTTCACATATACAGGATCCTGCGCAGATTTGATGTGCAGGATTTCTAACTGCAGATTAGAAGTTGTGCTCAGTCATGTAGCTTTCATTGAAACCTGCAGCAGAAAATTCTGTGCATCAAATCCTGCGCATCTAATCTGCATACATGTGAACGTACCCTTAAGGGGAATTCCATGTGCCAATAGAACATACATACATTAAGTGTGTGGTTCAGTTATGTTATTTCCTTTACAGTATTCTAGTTCCTGCATAAAAAAAGTATTTCTGCATATTAACAGGAAAAGACTGACCATGGTTCCACATACTACCTATGGATGGCCAAGCACAAAGCAGGGATATGTATTTAAGAGGCTTCAAATAACACAACCTGCACAGTAGGTTATATACTGTACTAGCTACCATCATTCTGTTCAATGCTTTTTAAAGAATCTACTATGTAACAGCATCATTTTTGTCATGGGGTAAGCTGTAGATGAAGGAGGAGAGGTGACTGTATAGCCATTACCTGTGGTTACTTGCTTAGCCCTGACAGTAGCAAAGGTCACTTGGTTCCTGACCTTGACCATAACAATGTACTGTTATGTGCCATCACTGCATTCTTTTACACATTGGTGGGGGGGGGGGGGAATAGAAAAAATCTGACCACACACACTACACAACAAGCATTCACCAACCATGTGTTCTTAACCCCTTAAGGACCCAAATGATGGCTTATTTTTTGTGCCACCAATTCTACTTTGTAATGACGTCAGTCATTTTACCCAAAAATCTACGGCGAAACGAAAAAAAAAAATAATTGACAGACATTTATCAAGTGATTTAGTTAAAAAAAAGTTACTAAAAATGTTGCACAAATGTCGCACCTGCAAATACGCAATTTTTTTTGTGCGAGATATTGACTGGAAAGCGAGAAAAGCAAGTTTTCCAAAACGTAACTACGTAGTAATAATTGTAAAATGGACTACGGGTAGTCTGGTATTTATTAACTGCGACAGTCACAACTGCGCCAAAAAAAGGTTAAAAATTGACTAAATCTACTCCAGCTCAAACATGGAGCAGAAAAAGTTACTACCAAAGTAAAAAAGAAAAAATTGCTTAGGTGAAAGAAACACCATTTTGTAATTTTGGGAGCTTCCGTTTCTACACAGTACATTTTTCGGTAAAAATGACACCTTATCTTTATTCTGTAGGTCCATATGATTAAAATGATCTCCTACTTATATAGGTTTGATTTTGTCGTACTTCTGGAAAAACAATCAACTACATGCAGAAAAATGTATACGTTTAAAATTGTTATTTTCTGACCCTTGTAACTTTTTTATTTTTCCGTGTATGGGGCGGTATGAGGGCTAATTTTTTGCGCCATGATCTGAAGTTTTTAGCATTGATAGGACTTCTTGATCGCTTTTTATAAATTTTTTCATGATATAAAAAGTGACCAAAAATACACTATTTTGGGCTTTGGAATTTTTTGACGCGTACGTCATTGACCGTGCGGTTTAATTAACAATATATTTTTATAATTCAGACATTTACGCAGGCGGCGATACCACATATGTTTATTTTTATTTACACTTTTTTTTTATGGGAAAAGGGGGGGGGGGGTGATTCAAACTTATTAGGGAATGGGTTAAATGATCTTTATTCACTATTTTTGCAATGTTTTAGCTCCCATAGGGAACTATAGCAATACACACACTGATCTTTACATTGATCAATGGTTTCTCATAGGAAACCATTGATCAATGATTCTGCCGCTAGACTGCTCATGCCTGGATCTCAGGCACTGAGCAGTCATTTGGTGATCGGACACCAGGAGGCAAGGTAAGGGACCCTCCTGCTGTGTCATAGCTGTTCGGGATGCCGCGATTTCATCGCACGGCAATGATTTACTTTGAACCCCGTGTCTAAAGGGTTAATAGCGCGCAGCACCACGATCAGTGCCGCGCGCTATTAGCCATTGGTCCCGGCCATTGTTAGAGGCCGGGCCCGACTCACTATGACGCGGAGCCACGCCATGGTGCCGCATTATAGAACGGGAGCGGACTCATGACGTACCGGTACGTCATGGGTCCTTAAAGGGTTAAAAGATGGAAGGCAATACTCCTTTTAGGTGACCATACACATTCGAAAAATTTTGGCTGAGAATGCAAGTTTATGGTAGGGGGAAAAAAAAAAAAAATGAATAGCTGTCTACTTGCAATAATCCGCTTAAGTCCTTCTATTTAAAAAGGAGTACTCCGGTGGAAAACATTTTATTTTTATATATATATATATATATATATTTTTTTTTAAATCAACTGGTGCCAGAAAGTTAAACAGATTTGTAAATTACTTTTATTATAAAATCTTAATCATTCCAGTACTTATCAGCTGCTGTATACTACAGCGGAAGTTCATTTCTTTTTGGATTTCTTTTCTGTCTAGCCACAGTGCTCTCTGCTGACATCTCTGTCCATTTTAGGAACTGTCCTGAGCAGCATATGTTTGCTATGAGGATTTTCTCCTGCTCTGGACAGTTCCTGACACGGACAGAGGTGTCAGCAGAGAGCACTGTGGTCAGACAAAAGAAATCCAAAAAGAAAAGAATTTCCTTTGTAGTATACAGCCGCTAACAAGTACTGGAAGGATTAAGATTTTTTTTAATAGAAATCATTTACAAATCTGTTTAACTTTCTGGCACCAGTTGATTAAAATAAAAAATAAGTTTTCCACCGGAGTAAAACAGACTTTGCCACAGAACACCTATGCAGATGTTCACATAGATCAACTGCTTCTAAACCCTTTCTCACCCTTTGTTAGTTTACCTGGGTGAAAACAGCATATTTTGGTTGTTATCGATAAGGATACTTTTAGAAACATAAAAAACAGTACCTGCTTCAATATCGTGTTTTTCAGATAGAAATCTGTCATGCTGTTGACAAACACTACTGCATTGTGTAAGCCAGTGTTTCCCAACCAGGGTGCCGCCAGATGTTGCAAAACTACAACTCCCAGCATGCCCGGACAGCCTTCGGCTGTCCGGACATGCTGGGAGTTGCAGTTTTGCAACAGCTGGAGGCACCCTGGTGTTAGCAATGTACACAACAGGAGCACGCAGGCATATAGCTTTATGCTGGCATGTCTGGGGTTATTTCCTTCACTGCTACCTGGGACCAAAGCTATACATCTAGAGATGGTGAGATTACCTCCCCTGCTTATCACCGCATAGAGGAAAGCAGGGAAAAGCTTCCACGAGTGGGTGTCAGCAATTATCTTCCCCACACGCATTCAGAAGAGGAGGAACATTGTGACGAGAGCAGAAAGCTCAGCATGAGCTCCCTTGCCTGTAACAAAGCACCCCCACCCTGCAGAAAGCAAAGCGGAGGAGAAAAGGCCTAGTGTGTACACATGACAATCAATACAATCCATTTTTAACTGGCTAGCCCCTGCCCAGGCCTCATTAATACTGCATGGCTGGATAACATGACAACCTGCACACTGGACTAACCAGTTCAGATCCAAGCTAGCTGCACCGCTGACATTTCTTCAGGGCAAAAATCTATCAGCAGGAAACGCGTTGGTTTTTATACCCAAACTATTTGCAGAAGTTTCACCATACTTCCGCTGACAGAAAAAAAGAAAAATAAGATGACTGATCATCTGAGCCTTCCCTGAAGCAACGGTCTAAATTTGAAAGGTCTAAAAATGGAAATCGAAATAAATAAAGAGCATTATTAAACAATGCATAATAAAACCTTTAGCAACTTGCTTTTCAGTCCAGCAACATTTTTGTGGTCAGTAAAACAGTCATCATGCTACTGAACAACAAGCAGAATGCAGCAACATAGCCAATTGACAATAACAAAGTTATATCATAGTAGATACAATGGGGGAGATTGATCAAAACCTGTCCAGAGGAAAAGTTGCTGAGTTGCCCATAGCAACCAATCAGATCGCTTCTTTCATTTCTGAAAAGGCCTTTGAAAAATGAAAGAAGCAATCTGATTGGTTGCTATGGGCAACTCAGCAGCTTTTCCTCTGGACAGGTTTTGATAAATCTCCCCCATAAGTTTGTACATCATCATATATTGAGCCCGAGCCATATTTGCAGCCGAGACATTCAAACGAAGCACCCGATCACAATGCAGAGAAGCACTTACCAATCCTGGAGCATCTAAACATGCAAACAGTTGTGTTTACTCTTTATAAATTCCCTCTTTGGCTGGGTTCACATCATGTTTTTACCAATACGGGAGTGCATACGGGTGGGGGGAGCTAAAACCTTGTGCTCCCGTATCCCTGCCGTATGCCGTCCGTATGTAATTCATTTCAATGAGCCGGCCGGAGTGAAACGCTGACTCCGGTCGGCTCATTTATGCCCCGTATGCGGTTTTCCACCGCACCTCAAACCTTGGTCGACTACGATTTTAGGTGGAGTGGGAAAACCGCATACGGGGCAAAAATGAGCCGACCGGAATCAGCGTTTAAAAGGATAGGGGATAAGTTTCAGATTGCGGAGGGTCCAACCGCTGGGGCCCCCGGCAGCCTGCAGGAAGGGGGCATGTTGACCACCAGCAAAGCTGCGGCTGACACGCCCCGCAATACAATTCTATGGCAGAGCCGGAGCACTGCCTTCTGCAATCTCCGGCTCTGCCATAGCGATGTATTGAGGGGGCGTTTTTGTCAGCCGCAGCTTCACGTGGTGGTCGACACCTGCTATCTGGCCAGCGAGCCGGGGCCCCGTACAGGAGATCGTGGGGGGCCCCAGGGCTCGGACCCCCGCGCTCTGAAACTTATCTCCCATCCTTAGGATAGGGGATACGTTTTTCTGCACTGGACTACCCCTTTAATGTATGCAGAATAACTTTCCAATAGCAGGTTAGTAAGAAATATGCTTCTTTCTATTTAATGAGCAGCCAAGAAGACAATAAATCAGGTAGAAAGAGCGGGGGTTTGAATGAAAAGAAACACAGGGATAGTGTCAGTGAGAGGGAGAGTCTAGATCATGATAGGTACTCTTTAAATCCTGTGCATCAAATATGAGCAGGATACGGTACCTGTGAATACACCCTTAGGGACAGTTTACATGAACCTATTTTCAGCTGCAAATTGTGCATTGATGGGTAGCAAAATCTGTTACAGTAAATCGGAAGCAAATCTGCAGCAGAAAATATGCACGTGTGACCGTACCCTTGAGGTGAAGAAATATTGGGAAGATATTAAAGGGGTTCTCCGGTGCTAAGACATCTTATCCCCAAAGGATAGGGGATAAGATGTATGATCGCAGGGGTCCCGCCGCTGGGGACCCCCGCAATCTTGCCTGCAGCACCCCGCTATCATCAGCCTCCGGATTGAACATCGCTCCAGGTCTGATGACTCCCGATTACGGGGCCGGAGTATTGTGACGTCACGGCTCTGCCCCCTCAATGCAAGCATATGGGAGGAGGCTTGGCGGCTGTCACACCCTCTCCCACAGGCTTGCATTGAGGGGACGGAGTGTGACGTCACGATACTACGGCCTCATCGGGAGTCATCAGACCCAGAGCAATGTTTGCTGCGGAGGCTGATGATAGTGGGGTGCTGGATAAAAGATTCCTTTGGATAGGGGATAAGTTGTCTTAGCGCCGGAATACCCCATTAAGTCTCCTGTATAATATCCCAGCACTACATTTTCTAAGTTTTCTTGGAAAATGAAGCAGCTTCCTGTAGCAACAGTTTGCTGCTTTTACTTTTGGGGTTTGTAGAAATCTATATGCTTGCTTCCAGAATATCCTCATTTCGAAGAATAGTTCATTTTCAGTTACAGAAAATCTGTTCAAATTCATCTGCTACATGTGCACACTCTGAAATATTTGTAGTGTTTCTCCACGTAAATCCACACTAAATTTTGTGTGCAGTCTGTAAACTCCCTGGTTTGCAACGGTCTCTGTCTGGCCCTATAGATTTATAATGGGGCTGGATGGAAATCACTACTAGCCAGGTTGTGAAGCACTTAAAGAGGAACTCTCACCAACATAAATGATTGATATGTTGCAGGTATATATTAATTCTGACACTATTTCCAATATATGTCTTTTAAATTTTATCTTATAGATGGTAGTTCTAATTCAGGCCACTAGATGTCCCCACACAGGCATTTATCTACGAGCTCATCACCGGGGTCCCTCGGCTAAGAGAGTTACGTAGTAAAAGCTGACACGGCTTGCCCAGGGACACCCCCCTTGCTAGGTAGAGGAATGCAGGGGGAAGTGAGGCAGGCTACTGAGCAGATATCTGGCCAAAAAAACAGATTAAAGAAAATTAACTTACAGGATATTAATTGTATTGAAAGTATCATCCGTGGGCTTGTTTTTTTCTTTGGTGACAGGTAAAGTTTAACCCCTTAAGGACATTAGACATAAATGTACATTCTGGTGCCTGGGTGCTAAACACACTAGGACGTACATTAACCTCTTGTACATGAAGCGAGAACAGGAGCTGCGCTCGCTTCATATGTAGCAGTTCCCGGCTTCTATCAGCAGCAGGGGACCTGGTCTGCCATTAACCCTCAATACTGATCATTGTGCTGGGCGGTATGACCAAAAATGTATATCACAGTATGTTGCTAAATTATGGCCGTTTCACAGTATTTAATAGTATTTCGGGGGGAGGGTCCTGAGTATATTGTCAGGTGGTCGGGGGTCTCACCATGGTACCCGGGGTCTCGGTCAGGCCGCCCGGTAACTCTCCTCCATGTCTCCGCAGTTCTGCTCGAGTTTCCCGCACCCACCCGGAAGTCACATGCCCGCCAGGAGTTGTAGTCCCTCCCAGCTCATCACAGTCAGTTCAGTGATGCTCCGACTACACTTCCCAGAGACGCTGTGCGGATGGACGTTTATCTACGCCATCACACATTGGAGTTGGTTGCTATGGAAACGGTATTGCGGTATGTGAAAAATTCATATCGTAAAGAAGAAAAAACACACAGGTATTCGGTATGAACCGGTATACCGCCCAGCACTAACTGATCATGGCACCTAAAGCAGTTGTGGAGACTGATTGGACCCCTGCAATCCAATGAGACAAGATGGCTTCTGGCACTCCACTCACCAGCTCATCAGCCAAAAGGCAGACCATAGAAGTAAATCGCCAATAGCACTGATCAGTGCTATGTCTATGCATAGCACTAAAAAGTATAAGAAATTATAACCATTGTAATTGGTCGGGGGGATTTTCCCAGCTTCAACTGCATAACTGTATTGCACCATATGTTAAAACCCCAATATGGTAATACAGATAAACATGGGTATCAGTTTAATTGTAATTACAAATAAAAGAATAAAAAGCAGACTGCACTCAGCATGCATAATGAGGATTTATTGCAGCAGATAAAGCCGAGGTACTTCCAGCAGAATAGAAAACCAAAAGAAAATTACCCCCCACAAATAATTTTTTTGTTGTACTGTACATTTTGTGGTAAGATTAACACCTTAAGGACTAAGGGCGTACCTGTACGCCCTTGTCCCGCTCCCCTTCTATGAAGCGGGCTCAGGAGCTGAAGTCGTAGCTGTGGCTAATACCAGACGTCAATGATCACGGTGATGCCCGGCATTAACCCTTTAGACGCCGCAATCAACTGATTGCAGTATCTAAAATAAAAAAAATAAAAAATAAAACCAGACAGTCCCGCCAGCTCAGCAGGGCTGATCGGGACCACCACGGTAAAACCGTGGTGTCCGGATCAGCTTAGAGGATGGCGGGAGGGCCCTTACCTGCCTCTTCACAGTCCGATCGTTGCTCTGAAGCTCCAGTCAGCCATGGCAGGCTGGAGCAGCAGAACACCAATAACACTGATCAATGGTATGCTATCAGAAGATTGCATGTAATAGTCCTCTATGGGGACTAAAACACATTGTGTCAAAGTAAAAAAAAAAAAATGTAAATAAAAAAAAAATGTATAAATGTGAATTAACCCCTTCCCTAATAAAAGTTTGAATCACCCCCTTTTCCCATAAACAAAAAAAAATGTTATATGTTATGTTAAAGGGGTATTCCAGCTTTATTCATCTTATCCCCTATCCAAAGGATAGGGAATAAGATGTATGATAGCAGGGGTACCGCCGCTGGGGACCCCCCACGATCTCTGTGCAGCTCCCGGCATTCTGTGCCGGGCGCTGCCTCCGAGACGGGGACATGACATCATGACCACACCCCTAGTGATGTCATGCCACGCCCCCTCCATTCAGGTCTATGGAAGGGGGTGCGACGGCTTATTTGTATAATCAAAAAATAAATAAAAAATTATAAAAAGCAATCAAAAAGTCCGATCAAAACAAAAAATGTTACCGATAACCACAGACCAGGGCACAAAAAACGAGCCCTCACACATCCCCATATACAGAAAAATAAAGTTCAGATTATAGAGGTCAGAAGAATTTTAAACATTAATTTTGGTGCAGAAAGTTATAATTTTTTAACAGAAGTAAAACAAAATCATAAGTTGGGTATCATTTTAATTGTATGGACCTACAGAATAAAGATAAAAGGTGTCATTTTGAACAAAAAGTGATCTACGTAGAATCGGAAAACGGTGGGCTTTTTCTTCAATTTTGCCCCCAAATATATATTTATTTTTTACTGGTGAAATGATTGACGTAAAATTGGTTGCACAAAAAACAAGCCCTCATATGGGTCTGTAGGAGGAAAATTTATTTTTAGAAGGTGAGGAGGAAAAATCAAAAGTGCAAAAATTTAAAAAACATGTGGTCCTTAAGGTGTTAAAGAGGTCAATACAATATGCTGTGCAGAAAACAAATCCCCTACATGGGTCTGTGGATGGAATAATAATTATGCTTCTTAAAAGGAAGAGGAAAAACACAAATTAAAGCTGGATGTGTCCTTAAAGGGGTTGAGCGCTGCCCTGCCTTTTGGAGCTCCGCACTCAGCGTCCGGAAGTTCATTACTCCGAACGCTGTGTGCAGGCTTCCGTGTTCGCGGCCGCCGGCTGTGACGTCACGCCCAGCCCCCTCGTCATGTCATGCCCCCATCCCATCGCGCCCCCTTCCCATAGACTTTGGTAGAGGGGGCGGGCGTGACGTCACGAGGGGGCCGGGCGTGACGTCACGCCCGGCGGCCGCGAACATGGAAGCCCGCACACAGCGTTCGGAGTAATGAACTTTCGGACGCTGCGTGCGGAGCTCAAAAAGGCAGGGCAGCGCACAACTCCTTTAACCCCTTAAGGACTCAGCCCATTTTGGCCTTAAGGACTCAGACAATTTAATTTTTACGTTTTCATTTTTTCCTCCTCGCCTTCTAAAAATCATAACTCTTTTATATTTTCATCCACAGACTAGTATGAGAGCTTGTTTTTTGCGCGACCAGTTGTCCTTTGTATTGATATCACTCATTATATCATAAAATGTATGGCGCAACCAAAAAACACTATTTTTGTGGGGAAATTAAAACGAAAAACGCAATTTTGCTAATTTTGGAAGGTTTCGTTTTCACGCCGTACAATTTATGGTAAAAATGACGTGTGTTCTTTATTCTGAGGGTCAATACGATTAAAATGATACCCATTATTACATACTTTTATATTATTGTTGCGCTTAAAAAAAATCACAAACTTTTTAACCAAATTAGTACGTTTATAATCCCTTTATTTTGATGACCTATAACTTTTTTATTTTTCCGTATAAGCGGCGGTATGGGGGCTCATTTTTTGCGCCATGATCTGTACTTTTTTTTGATACCACATTTGCATATAAAAAACTTTTAATACATTTTTTATAATTTTTTTTTTAATAAAATGTATTAAAAAAGTAGGAATTTTGGACTTTTAAAAATTTTTTTCATTCACGCCGTTCACCGTACGGGATCATTAACATTTTATTTTACTAGTTCGGACATTTACGCACGCGGCGATACCAAATATGTCTATAAAAAATGTTTTTTACGCTTTTTGGGGGTAAAATAGGAAAAAACGGACGTTTTACTTTTTTATTGGGGGAGGGGATTTTTCACTTTTTTTTTACTTTTACTTTTACATTTTTTTACATTTTTTTTTACACTTGAATAGTCCCCATAGGGGACTATTCATAGCAATACCATGATTGCTAATACTGATCTGTTCTATGTATAGGACATAGAACAGATCAGTGTTTTCGGTCATCTCCTGCTCTGGTCTGCTCGATCACAGACCAGAGCAGGAGACGCCGGGAGCCGCACGGAGGAAGGTGAGGGGACCTCCGTGCGGCGTTATGAATGATCGGATCCCCGCAGCAGCGCTGCGGGCGATCCGATCGTTCATTTTAATCGCGAACTGCCGCAGATGCCGGGATCTGTATTGATCCCGGCACCTGAGGGGTTAATGGCGGACGCCCGCGAGATCGCGGGCGTCGCCCATTGCCGGCGGGTCCCTGGCTGCGATCAGCAGCCGGGATCAGCCGCGCATGACACGGGCATCGCTCCGATGCCCGCGGTTATGCTTAGGACGTAAATGTACGTCCTGGTGCGTTAAGTACCACCTCACCAGGACGTACATTTACGTCCTGCGTCCTTAAGGGGTTAAAGGGGTATTCCAGTGGAAATTTTTTTTTTTTTAAATCAACTGATGCCAGAAAGTTAAATAGATTTGTAAATGACTTCTATAAAAAAAATATTTGTCCTTCCAGTACTTATTAGCAGCTGTATGCTACAGAAGATATTAAAGGATTAAGATTTTTAAATAGAAGTAATTTACAAATCTGTTTTACTTTCTGGCACCAGTTCATAAAAAAAAAAAAAAATTAAAAAATTTCCCCTGGAGTACCCCTTTAATGCCAAGATGGACTCCTTAAAGGGGTACTCCGGTGGTCAACGTGTTTTTCCATTTTTGACTTACCCTATTTGTTTTGTTTAATTTCTATTCTTGTTGTTTAGGCTACTCCATTTACGTTCTTTGTTGTCTTTTTATCCCCCACTTTGTTTTCCTATTTTTGCTTCTATTTCCTGTTTCTTGCTGTGCTGAAAACTACAAATCCCAGCAAGCCACATGCCTTGCTGGTTTGGGGCAGCTCCTTTTTTTGTTCTGCCCTTTACCCACCCTACTATTTTCCCGGGTCGGCCCCCTTATACACAGCACACTAATATAATCAGCCCTGGTTGGGATACACTGGCATACACACACACACAAAAGGGACTACAACTCCCAGCATGTGTCATTCAGGAGTCTTCAGTCTGTGGTAGAACACCAGCATGCTGCTTCTGTAGTCTCCTGGGGGGGTTGTAATTCACCACACCTCTATAGGGCATACACCAGTGTTTCTCAACCAGGGTGCCTCCAGGTGTTGCAAAACTACTACTACCAGCATGCCCGGACAGCTTTTCATGCTGGGAGTTGTAGTTTTGATACAGCTTAAGACAACCTGGTTGGGAAACAATGTTAATATACTGAATAGGCTAGAAAAGTGTTTACTAATCAGTGTGCCTCCAGCTGTTGCAAAACTACAACTCCCAGCATGCCCAAAGTCTGTCCAGGCATGCTGGGAGTTGTAGTTTTGCAACAGCTGGAGGCACACTGGTTTGTAAACACTAGCATACACACACATAACAGGGACTACAACTCCCAGTATGAGTCATTCAGGAGTCCCCGCCCCCCCCCCCCCCCTCACACACAGAAATCATCCCCAGTATGAGATTTATTCCCCTGCAGTCTATACATCCCCAGCCCGTGCACCTTCCCATCCTCCCCTTCAGATAACTCTTATCTTCTCTGTCTTCTTTCAGTGCAGACCTGCGTCCTCAGAAGTAATGTCCTCTCTCTCCCCCTGCTCTGGCTTCTTTCTCTCATGCACACCTGTATCCTCCGGGAGGGGGAGATGAGGGGGCGTGGCCTCTCTCATGCACACCTGTATCCTCCAGGAGGGGGAGATGAGGGGGCGTGGCCTCTCTCATGCACACCTGTATCCTCCAGGAGGGGGAGATGAGGGGGCGTGGCCTCTCTCATGCACACCTGTATCCTCCAGGAGGGGGAGATGAGGGGGCGTGGCCTCTCTCATGCACACCTGTATCCTCCGGGAGGGGGAGATGAGGGGGCGTGGCCTCTCTCATGCACACCTGTATCCTCCAGGAGGGGGAGATGAGGGGGCGTGGCCTCTCTCATGCACACCTGTATCCTCCAGGAGGGGGAGATGAGGGGGCGTGGCCTCTCTCATGCACACCTGTATCCTCCAGGAGGGGGAGATGAGGGGGCGTGGCCTCTCTCATGCACACCTGTATCCTCCAGGAGGGGGAGATGAGGGGGCGTGGCCTCTCTCATGCACACCTGTATCCTCCAGGAGGGGGAGATGAGGGGGCGTGGCCTCTCTCATGCACACCTGTATCCTCCAGGAGGGGGAGATGAGGGGGGCGTGGCCTCTCATGCACACCTGTATCTCTCATGCACACCTGTATCCTCCAGGAGGGGGAGATGAGGGGGCGTGGCATCTCTCATGCACACCTGTATCCTCCAGGAGGGGGAGATGAGGGGGCGTGGCCTCTCTCATGCACACCTGCGTCCTCCAGGAGGGGGAGATGAGGGGGCGTGGCCTCTCTCATGCAGTTCTGAAAGAACAGAAAAAAAAAAAAAAACATGACATGTTGTCCACAGCCTAATCCTAACATGGCCGACGTTGTGGACAACAGTAAGAGATCCAACACAGAACTACAGAACTTCCTGGCCCACAAAAAGGTAAGAAAAAAAGACACATGTTACACAAACATATAATACATGTCAATTGCAAAAAATATGAACATTAAAAGAAGATGCAATATAGCCAAAAAATCTTAACCACCGGAGTACCCCTTTAAGGTGGTTAAGTGTGTGCTTCTCCATGCTTGTACTGACTACTGCTGGTCTATGCAAAGACCTATCTAAACTTTTGACATGTCTCTGTGAAAACAATGGAACTCTGCTGCAAGTGAAATTTCACAGCGGAATGTCCAGTGTGTACAGAGTTACATAAATCTATATTATATCATGTGAACTTATCCTTATCTCCCCAAACCTGAGGCTGAGGTCTCATGTCCATGGCCCATTACCATTCCATACTAAAATAAACGTGAGGGAATATACCTGGCTCCACAGAGAACCAAGCTATTACCAACACCAGGGGCTAAAATGCTGAAATGTAAGGATTCACAATCCACTGACTCATTAAGTAGCATTATAATTTGGGAAGATTACCTTATATTCATATTGACGGGCCCTACGATTAAAGTCTACGGAAGATCAGCCATGGAACTCCTGAAAGCTACCAAGCAAATGGACTGAAATATCTAACATACTGCTGTCAACTAAAACTGGATACACGTAAGGAGTGCAGGTGAGAGTGAGTGCAGGTGAGTGAGTGCAGGTGAGAGTGAGTGCAGGTGAGTGAGTGTGCAAAAAAATAATAATCAGACAATCACCAAGCAGCGCCCAAATAAGGTGTAAAAGAAGCTACCGTACTTCACTTGTTGGTACCAAACAGGTCCCCCTCACAGAGCCATGACGTACCGCAACATGAAGTAGTCAAGCGATGTGACCCAATTTAACCCATCTGTTCCAACTCACATGGCTGGGAGGTTGAAAACTTTTTCATGCAACATGACGCAAAAGGGGGTGTGGCCTCCTCCTGGACAGAATGTACAATTTACATATGCAAGCAGGCGTAAATTGTAGCATAAATTAGGCCAGCTTAGAGATGGTGTAGAAAACGGACAGCCCCAGATAAAGCAGATATGAAAAGGGTGCACCTCACAATAAATTCGCTATGGGAGAGAAGGACCGGTATATGCTGTTTCAGGCCACTTCTGCAAGTTTAACCTCTGGGACCAAATCGCCCCCCGACAATCTCCAGACAGAGGCCTCGAATCTCCTCAAATCTATTACACATCACTTTCTATATAGTGTTTGACAGTGTTCAACATTTTATTCCAGAAGCGCACCTATCACTTGTTGTCAAGGCAGCAGGGGTCAATGCAGATGTCCCCTTTAATATTATAATAGTAAATGTTACTGTCTGCTTCCAGAAGCTACCTTTTGGTCCTGAAATTTAAAATTTACACCTAGTCCTGTCAACTCTGATTTTCCAATAAGTACTGACTTTCCTCAAAGTGATGATGCCACTGTGTAAAAATAGGGTGATGATAACAGTGATCTGTGCAGTATCCAGGAAAAGGAGGGAGACGTTATGGAAAGCTACTATATGTAAGTCTTCACATTATGTCCAATAGGAAAAAACCTAGTGAGCAACATAAAGTACACTTAAAGGGGTATTCCAGGGAAAAACATATTATATATATCATTCAGCTCCAGAAAGTTAATCAGATTTGTAAATTACTTCTATTAAAAAAATCTTAATCCTTCCAATAATTATCAGCTGCTGAAGTTGAATTGTTCTTTTCTGACTGACAACAGTGCTCTCTGCTGACATCTCTGCTTGTCTCGGGAACTGCACAGTGTAGAATAGGTTTGCTATGGGGATTTGCTTCTACTCTGGACAGTTCCCGAGACAGGTGTCATCAGAGACCACTTAGACAAAAGAACAACTCAACTTCAGGAGCTCATAAGTACTGAATTAAGATTTTTTTTTTTATCTAAAAGTCATTTACAAATCTGTTTAACTTTCAGTTGATATATATGGAAAAAAAATGTTTTTCCTGGATAACCCCTAGAAATGACTATGTAAAGGAACAACAAAACCATGCAAATCTCTCACTGTCCTACTGTTAATTCATAATAGGCTACTAGACAAAAAAATAAATAATAAGCCTTAAATGTCGTCTCCGACATAATGGGTTAATGGCTTGTTTTACATTAAATAAATGGGTGTGGGCACAGACAGAAGGAAACAAAAAGGTCTGCTTTGTGAGTCACCTTCTCCTGTTCTGGAACTGAACTACAATCTTAACTCATGCAAGACTGCTGACGTCTGCCATTAACACTGTTCTTACACCTCCAGGACCGAGCAGGGCTTTCTTCTCACCCTATACCAAGTACAAGGCTTCCATCAGAAAATCCAACCCCGATAGGAGAAGTGAACTGTCCTAAACCAGAATCAGCTAAGCATCTATGGAGTTCTTCAATCACCTTGTCGCCATACACATAGAATTCATTATATATATATATATATATATATATATATATATATATATATATATATATCCAGAATCTGCAATGGCTTTTTATGGAACCCTCAATACAAATGTGAACAGGTCCTTATTCTAGAGCTGTGGAATATCCACGAAGGTGATGCAGCAATGCCCTCCTAAAACAAGGGGGCACAAGGGCTGTGACCATTTGTGCCTGGCTCTACTGAGAAGTTACTTTGACATGTCAAAATCTGTTGTAAACTTTAAGTACACTATAAATTACAGCACGCAGACATCTTAACAACCCTAAGAACTGATTGAGAATGTATGCTGGGTAGCTGTTTATGTACTGAAATGGAGTACATCTAAATGTCCAGTGATCAGATAATAAGTTAATGGCACCTTATGTCAGACATACAATATGAAATTGGCTTTTAGCATTGATCAAGAAAAATTCCAAGATACTATGAAGGTTTAAGGCTGTCCCTAACAACGATCAATGACAAATTAAAAAATGCAAAGGGAAAAGCTTAAAGGGGTATTCCAGGCAAAACAAATTTTTTTTATATATCAACTGGCTACGGAAAGTTAAACAGATTTGTAAATTACTTCTATTAAAAAATCTTAATCCTTCCAATAGTTATTAGCTTCTGAAGTTTTCTGTCTAACTGCTCAATGATGATGTCACGTCCCGGGAGCTGTGCATGATGGGAGAATATCCCCATAGGAGCTGCACAGCTCCTGGGACGTGAAAACAGAAAACAGCAACTCAACTTCAGAAGCTAATAACTATTGGAAGGATTAAGATTTTTTAATAGAAGTAATTTACAAATCTGTAACTTTCTGGAGCCAGTGGATATATAAAAAAAAAAGTTTTTGCCTGGAATACCCCTTTAACTGTAGGAACTAGGGATCAACCGATATTGATTTTTTAGGGCCAATACCGATAATCTGTGAACTTTGAGGCTGATAATTTATACCGAAACTCCGGTATAAATTATCGGCTATTCCCCCCCCCCCTGCAGAAGCAGCTGCAGATCAATGATTTAAAGCGGGCGCTTTAAATCAATGATCTGCAGCGGCTTTTGCGGGGCCACAGACCGTCACCGCTTCTCTCCCCCCCCACCACCGCCGCTGCCCCCCCTGCCTATCCTCTGGCCAGAGACCGCCGCTGCCCACTTCTCCCTCCTGCTGGTCCTGAGTCCAGCCACCACCGCCGCCCCATTGCCTCCCCCATCCCCGGTTTTATAATTACCTGTGCCCGGGGTCCGTGCTACTTCTGGCTCCGGCGTCCTGAGCTGTCACTGTGCGCACTGACGGTGACGTCGCATTGAGGACGTCACTCGTCATTGCGCAGCGCACAGCAATAGCACAGGATGCCGCAGGAGCCAGAAGTAGTGCGGACCTCGGGAATAGGTAATTCTTAAACCGGGGATGGGGGAGGCAATGGGGCAGCAGCAGCGGTCTCTGGTCAGGGGGGCGGGGCATAATCGGCATATCGACAAGGTAATTGCCGATAACGTCCAAAAATCGTTTATATCAGCCAATAATATTGGCCAAACCGATAATTGGTCGATCCCAATAGGAATCCATAGAAACAGATCCCAAACCCACCACCCCAAATATGACTTAAGCTACATGGGCTCTACAACATTTTGATATTTCGGTCTCTATTAGTATCTTCAGAGAGATAATGAAGGAGGCCAACGGCTGTCCGGGCATGCTGGGAGTTGAAGTTTTGCAACATCTGGAGGGCCACCAGTTGGAGACCCCTGACTTTCACAGCACTGGAGGCCATGAACCTACAGATTTCTGTCTCCTGCACAGTGTGAGCTCATGCTATGTCCCTTCAAGATCACTGTGTAAGCATGCTGCTGCTCAGGACAGCTTAAGTTCTCATCCGAACTAGCCCTTTAAGACTAATCCAGACAGCCATTTCCTGCATTGTTATGGTAAGTATGAGCAAACCCATTAATAGAAGACTGAACAGGTACGACTGACAAGGAAGCATCAGGATCCTCGGAAGGCACAGACCACAAATGAGGCAACAATGACCAGCAGATTCTATTTAAAAAAAATAGAAAGGAAGGCATGGCAGCATGCTCAGCTGTTTCCTTATTTATAAGCCAATAAAGGTACTAGCAATGTGACCACAACTGATCACTCATTTCTGTCTTATCCCCCAGATAAGGCAAGTAATCTGTTAATTGGAGGATTCCTTTAAATGGATTTTCCCACAGTAGAAAGTGATGGTAAACCACTAATATATGACACCACTGCCTCACAGGTGAGGAGCTGACTGCCATCCGGATCATAACTTTAGTACTGTGCTGTCACATAGTGACCCTTCTGGTCATCTGATGTGCAGGGAACACAGCTTCATTTACTAACCAGGGCTGTAGTGCACTGCTCAAACATATAGGGAACACTAAGATAACACATCCTACATCTGAATGAATGAACTAATCGTATGAAATACTTTCGTCTTTACATAGTTGAATGTGCTGACAACAAAATCACACAAATTATCAATGGAAATCAAATTTATCAACCCATGGAGGTCTGGATATGGAGTCACACTCAAAATCAAAGTGGAAAACCACACTACAGGCTGATCCAACTTTGATGTAATGTTCTTAAAGGGGTTCTCCGGTGAAAAACTTTTTCCTTTTATATCAACTGGTGGCAGAAAGTTAAACATATTTGTAAATTACTTCTATTAAAAAATCTTAATCCTTCCTGTACTTATTAGCTGCTGAATACTACAGAGGAAATTCTTTTCTTTTTGGAATGCTCTCTGATGACATCACGAGCACAGTTCTCTCTGCTGATGTTATAATAATAACGTTTTATTTATTGTTGTCCTTAGTGGGATTTGAACCCAAGTCCCCAGCACTGCAAGGCAGCAGTGCTAACCACTGAGCCACCATGCTGCCCTTAGCATACATCTACTATGCATCTGCTATGCATGGTTGCTAAAACGGACAGAGATATCTGCAGAGAGCACTGTGTTTGTGAGGTCATCAGTGTTCTAAAAAGAAAGGAATTTCCTCTGTAGCATTCAGCAGCTAATAAGTACTGGAAGGATTAAGATTTTTTACTAGAAGTAATTTACAAATCTGTTTAACTTTCTGGCACCAGTTGATTTTAAAGAAAAAAGTTTTTCTCTGGAGTACCCCTATAAAACAAGTCAAAATGAGGCTCAGTAGTGTATGGGCCTCCACGTCCTGTATGACCTCCATACAACACCTGGGCATGCTCCTGATGAGGTGGCGGATGGTCTCCTGAGGGATGTCCTCCCGGACCTGGACTAAAGCATCCACCAACTCCTGGACAGTCTGTGGTGCAACGTGGCGTTGGTGGATGGAGTGAAACAGATGTTCCAGATGTGCTCAATCGGATTCAGGTCTGGGGAACGGGTGGGCCAGTCCATAGCATCAATGCCTTCCTCTTGCAGGAACTGCTGACACACTCCAGCCACATGAGGTCTAGCATTGACTTACATTAGGAGGAACCCAGGGCCAACCGCACCAGCATATGGTCTCACAAGGGGTTTGAGGATCTCATCTTGGTACCTAATGGCAATCAGGCTACCTCTGGCAAACACATGGAGGGCTGTGCGGCCCCCAAAAGAAATGCCACCCCACACCATTACTGACTCACTGCCAAACCAGTCATGCTGGAGAATGTTGCAGACAGCAGAACGTTCTCCACAGTCTCCTGACTGTCAAGCCTGTCACATGTGCTCAGAATGAACCTGCTTTCAACTGTGAAGAGCACAAGGCACCAGTGGCGAATTCGCCCATCTTGGTGCCTTTGGCTGTCCAGGCATGCTGGGAGTTGTAGTTTTGCAACACCTGGAGGCACCCTGGTTGGGAAACACCGCTTTAGAGTAACATCCGGGGCCTCACTGAAGTGAATGAACGACCATGTAATAAATAGTTGTACTGAATCCTTCTGGCAGTAGCCCTCCACTCTTGGACAAGGGGTCCAAGCACTGAAACGAACTCTTCGGCTCGGCAGTTGATGACTTATCCTGCGTAAATTAGTTCAGCCTTCAGGTGCTCCGGTGGGCTGGAAAAGGTGGATACACTCCTAGGAAAGAGTCTCCTAGGACTGTATCCACCTTTTCCAGCCCACCGGAGCACCGGAAAGCTGAACTAATTTATGCAGGAAAAGTCATCAACTGCCGAGCCGAGAAGTTCGTGATGAATCGAATTTACTGTAAGTTCGCTCATCTCTAAAAGTGGCCACTGAGTGTACATGGTACAAGGAGTGGTCTAGAGGACTCAAGTTCTAGCAGACAGAAGACAACACAGCAGAATTTAGAAACCATCAATATCACCATAAACTGGTGCTACTTAAAAAGCCAAGAGATATTACAGTGAATAATGGGGGGGATGCAAAGGAAAAGTGGAGGAGCCGTCTATAGCAATATATATAGACCACTGGCTTCACTTTTAAAAGACCCTTCAATAACATTAGATATTACATCTTATTGTTTGGCCTAGGCAACTGGTCCACATTTCCTGTACGACAGTTTTCATACACCACCCCGGTGATATGCAGGTATAGAATCAGCTGCCGGGATCACACACTCTAAGGCTGCATTCACACCACGTTTTTGCTATACAGTTCCCGTATACGTTTTCAATGTGAAAACCATATGCATTGACTCTCCATTGAAAACCGTATGCCAAAAGATGCATCAGGTTGTGTCTGTTTTGCATCCTGTACGGTTTTGTCAGTTTTCTTTCCTGTACCCAAAACCGTAGCCTACCACGGTTTTTGGTCCGGGTGAAAAACTGTATTAAACCGTATACGTTTTTTTGTTAACATGGGAGTCAATGGGAACCGTACAGAACTGTATGTGCATACGGTTCCATCAGTTTTCACCATACGGTTTTTGACTTTGCAGTTTTTTTTTCTTGGAATTTCAATCAAACAAGTGAAACTTTATTCAAAATGGAGTGAAGAGTTAAAAACATACATTTTTTTTTTCTTTAAAAAACGGATGCAACCGGACATCATTTTTCAAACCGTCTATGTTTTTTAACTGTATATGGGTTGAAATTTGTACACACGTTGTGATACAGTTTAGTCAGGTTTTGAGGAATCCGTTTTTCATGAAATACCTGATACAGGAACTGTACTGCAAAAACATGGTGTGAACACTGTTTCCCAACCAGGACGCCTCCAGCTGTTGCAAAACTACAACTCCCAGCATGTCCGGACAGCCAATGCCTGTCCGGGCATGCTGGGAGTTGTAGTTTTTGCAACAGCTGGAGGTGCCTTGGTTGGGAAACACTGCTCTAAAATATAGAATTTTTCCATCTTTCCTACAATTCACACATTGCTGTCTGGATGGACTATATCTTAGGTCTCCAAACTGTGGAGACTTCAACATGTCCACTAGGATATAGTCCGAATTGTGGGAGAGATGACGGACCACCCCGAACTTGAAACCTCCCCTATTGTTACCACTCTGTCCTGTGCTTCCTGTTCCAAGAATTGATAATACAATGACCATAACAATATACAGTAGCATTGTAATAGGAACATGGAAGACAAGTAAACCATAAAAAGACCAAAATCCAACTGGGAGATTTCCAGATGTTAAACTACAACTCCCAGCACGCGCTGTCAGCAATGCCTATTGTGTAGTACAGTGTTTCCCAACCAGGGAGCCTCCAGCTGTGGCAAAACTACAACTCCCTGCATGCCCGGACAGCCGAAGGCTGTCCGGGCAAGCTGGGAGTTGTAGTTTTGAAACAGCTGGAGGTACCCTAGGTGGGGAAACACTGGTGTAGTGTATTGTACCCCACCCTGTGGCTTTCCAGCTGTTGAAGAACTACAACTAACATCATGCCCTGACAGTGAAGCCTGTAAGGGCACAATGGGGGTTGAAGCTTTGCAAAGTTTGGAGCTGCCCAGAGTGGAGTGCAATGTCTTAGGGCAATTTATTGGCAGTAAGAATAGCTACACAGGATGGACAACTCTGGGACTATGACATTTATCGTGAGGTGTGAACAGAGGCTTATGTTACTATGCCCAGATCTCCTAAAATAGTGGTGTGAGCGAAGACATGGATGTATAGTGACGGGCCTGGTTGTGCCAGGCAGCATATGGATGATGTGCCCAGGGCAGCGTGAACAGGGCGTTCTCACCTGGTCTCCTCGGGCTCGGTAGCGGGGAGTGTCACAGGGACAATGGCTTGGCTTCCCACCTATGTCCCGGGCAGATGTCGGCTCTCATAGAGGCTTCCGGACCGCGGTGTGGGCGGACCTGTACCCCTATCTATAAGGCACCGAGATGGCGGAACCCGGGCCTCTACACACCGGCGCTGGCCCCGCACTTCCTGGGTCTCTTCTGCACACAGGGCGGTGGCGGATGCCCACACTAGACCATCCCCTGCCAGCCAAGCCTGCACTAAACCATTCAGGCACCCGGAAGTTGCTCGTTGCTCACTAGACAGGTGCCCCCCAAAAAAAGACACAAGCTCAAACTCCGTTGTTTCCGGTTACTCGCTCCGCCCCGGTGTCCCGGTTTCTTTCCTCACACACACACACAACGGGGCCTAACCGGAAACTCGCCCAGCGGCTCCGCCCACCCGCCCGCACAACAAGGAAAGGGGCGGGGACCACATGGGAAGACAACGTGACGTCATGTGGTCTGCTCTGGAGAAAAGGGCTAGAGGGCGTCTTGTGGGTCCCCAATGTATTACGTCTGAGGATAAATTACGTACGAAATATCCATGTGTACATATATGCAATACGACTATTTACAGACCGGGAGGTTCTCTTTTGCTTTAATTGCCAGTACTAAAGATGGCGGGGTAAATAAATGGACGCATTGCGTATTTCCGCGTCAGAACCTCATATACGTCCTGGGCTTTCCATAGCGACGGCTTCTCCAGTTGCCATGCGGAAACACACTTCATTGTTTCTTTAGTACTTTGGGAGTATAGCGCCACCTAGTGTTCATGACAAATAACTACAATGTTTGAATCAATCTCTCACTTGCTTGTCCCCAGCATCTCTCCCCATCTTTTTTTATATAACTGTTTAATCTCTCCCCATTTTATTTATAGTTCCCAACAAGGCTACTGATCTCATTTCTTGTACCCAACATAGCTCCCCATCTCATTCCTTGTCAATTTCAGTTAGGACCCATGCACACTAAGTAAATTCCACTCAGAAATTTAAAGGGATACTCCCGTGAAAAACTTTTTTTTTTTTTTAAATCAACTGGTGCCAGAAAGTTAAACAAATTTGTAAATCACTTCTATTAAAATATCTTAATCCTTCCAGAAATTTTTGGGGGCTTTATACTAAAGAGAAATCCAAAAAAGAAATGCATTTCCTCTGATGTCATGACCACAGTGCTCTCTGCTGTCCATTTTAGGAACTGTCCAGAGTAGGAGAAAATCCCCATGGCAAACATATGCTGCACTGGACAGTTCCTAAAATGGACAGGAGAGGTCAGCAGAGAGCACTGTGGTCATGACATCAGAGAAAATGCATTTCCTTTTTGGATTTCTCTTTAGTATAAAGCTAAAAAGTACTGGAACCTTCAGTTTGGAAAATACTGAGTTAGGTAACAGAACCTAACTGAAGGTTTTCCAGCCAGTGTGCCTCCAGCTATTGCAAAACTACAACTCCCAGCATGCACGGTCTGTCAGTACATGCTGGGAGTTGTAGTTTTGCAACAGCTGGAGGCACACTGATTGGAAAACATTCAGTTAGGTTCTGTTACCTAACTCAGTATTTTCCAACCAGTGTGCCTCCAGCTGTTCTAAAACTACAATTCCCAGCATGTACTGATCACAGAAGGGCATGCTGGGAGATGTAGTTATGCAACAGCTGGAGGTACGCAACTACAACTCCCAGCATGCCGAGACAGCTGTTTGCTGGAATTTGTAGTTTTGCAACATCTAGAGTGCTACAATTTAGAGACCACTGAACAGTGATCTCCAAACTGTGGACCTCCAGATGTTGCAAAACTACAACTCCCAGCATGCCCAGACAGCAAACAGCTGTGTGGACATGCTAGGAGTTGTAGTTTTGCAAGATCTAGAGGCAGTATAGAGATCACTGTGCAGTGGTCTCAAACTGCAGACCTCCAACTGTTGCAAAACTACAAATTCCAGCATGCCCACACAGCAAACAGCTGTCTGGGCATGCTGGGAGTTGTAGTTTTGCAACATCTGGAGGGCTACAGTCTAGAGACCACTATAGTGGTCTCAGACTGTAGCCCTCTAGATGTTGCTAGGCAACTCATCGGCTTCCGTCGCATCCAGGGAGCCGTCCTCTTCTGCTGCACGCCGCCCGCAGATCGCCGTTGCTCCGCTGCCTCCGGATGGGTAAGTGGACTCCGGCGCCGCTCCTCTTCGTTTTCCCCGTTCTGGCTGCCTATTGTGGGTGGGCAGGACGGGGAAAATGAAAGTAACCCCCCCCCCCCAATCTGCTATTGGTGGTTGCGTCTAGACCCCCAATAGCAGGGATAGGAGGGGTGGCACCCGTGCCACCTCACTCCTATCGCTTTAGGGGGATCGTGGGTGTCTTAGACACCCGCGATCCCCCTTATATTCCGGGTCACCATAGACCCGTAATGACCCAGAATCGGCACAAATCGCAAGTGTGAATTAACTTGCGATTTGCGCCGATCGCCGACATGGGGGGGGTCTAATGACCCCCCTGGGCATTTGCACGGGGTGCCTGCTGATAGATATCAGCAGTCACCCCGGTCCCCGCCCGGCGGAGACCGAAATTCCCACGGGCGTATTGATACGCCCTTCGTCCTTAAGTACCAGGACGCAAGGGCGTATGCATACGCCCTTCGTCCCCCAACAGGTTAAGTAGAATCCGCTTGCAGCAGCCTCCCATTGAAAACAATTCCACTGCACTCTTTTGCCGAATAATTAACAAAAATTGACTGAAAATTAACTGACTTACCAGCAGCAGAGATGGGGTTAACCTGCCAGAGGTGCCGTCTGCCCTGTTCACATCACCTCCGATAGGGGCTGGCGATTCCGATGGGAATGGCTGTAAGTCTCCACTTGGTGCCTGCTCCTTCTCCTTGGTGGCATCCCAGTTCTCCAGCTCCGGCCAGCAGTTCTGTTGGTTGCAGCCATCCTGCCAGAAGTGACATTGGATGTTGGTCACGTCACTTCCAGCGGCGGTTCCGGCAGTGCTCGTTGCTGCTGTTTTTTTTCCTCTACGGTCTTTCAAAAGTTTTTGCTTCTTCACTAAAATTTTATTTCTTACCTCCTAATTTATGAGGTTTAAAGGGGGGGGGGGTGCGTTTTTTTTATCAGCCCAGTCTCCTTGCTCGCCCTCTGTGAGCACAATCTTCAGCTAGTCCTCAGCTAGCTCCCAGAGTCCTCTAATCATTAATCTGAGTACTAGTTCTTGGTTTTTGCCTGCCATGGTTTTGCTTCATCTGGATTGTTTTGTTTTTTCTCCAGTCTCTGGTTGGTGCTATTTATTTCTGACATCTCTCTTTGTTCTTAGAAATTTGACAATACGGAATTTTGATTATTTCTGCAGTGATGTTTTCCTCTCCAAGAGGAAACACTCTTTCAAATGTATCATCCCTCTGAAGGACAACTGGCAATTGTCTAGATGTGAGAGCTGCCGCCCCAGAGTTAATCCATCAGGTCGGGGGACCATGATGTTGACATGGGGGAGCCTTATGATCCCAATGCTAGGAGACCTAGAGTCTACAAGGAAGTCCTGTACTAACCAAAAGACCATGTTCCCGATGGCTAACACCTTGGTGGAATTGTGGGATTCCACCAAGGTTGATATGGCAATTGCTAAATTGCCTAAGCGCACTCTGGTCCCTGCAGATGATGGGTGTAGTCTGCAAGACCCTTTGGATAGAAGAGCCAAGTGTGCGTTAAGAAGAGGATACACGGATATGGCAGCCTCAGCATCTATGGCCATAGTTGCTTTTGAAGTTTCCACCTTCCTGAGGTCCCAGCTCAACCAATTGCAAACAGCAGTGGATCAAAAGGTATCCTGAGATGATATTCTCGCAGTTTTTAAGACCGTTAACCTAGGATTACCATTGTGATACAGTTCAGCTAAAGCTAGCAGCCAAGTCTATTTCCCTGGTGTCAGCAGCCCGCAGGCCCTTGTGGCTGAATCTATGGGTTGATGACAATGTATCCAAGTCTAGCTTGTGTGGCTTACACTTTGAGTAAATTCTGCAGATCCGAGTTGGAAAAGATTATGGAAGGCCTGTCCATCAAAAAGGGGAAGAGCCTTCCTCAACAGTCCTTTTGGGGGTGGGCAGGCAGAACCGTAGGGCTAGGCCTGCCCAGGAATTGAGCACAGCAAAGAGGTTTAAGGTGCTCCCGAGAAGCCAAGGATAAAAAAAATCTACCTCCTAACAATGGGTTTCTTTAAGTTCTGTATGGAAACAATCCAATCAGTAATTCACATTCTCAATCCTGGATACATAATAGCAACATTAGTCCTTAAAGGGGTATTCTGGCCCTAAGACATCTTATCCCATATCCAAAGGATGAGGGATAAGATGTCTGATTGCGGGGGTGTTACGCCGAGCGCTCCGGGTCCTTGCTCCTCCCCGGAGCGCTCGCGGCGTTCTCCTCTCTGCAGTGCCCTGGTCAGACCCGCTGACCGGGAATGCTGCACTGACATTCACGATGGGGATGCGATTCGCATAGCGGGACGCGCCCGCTCGCGAATCGCATCCCAAGCCACTTACCCATCCCGGTCCCCGGCTGTCACGTTCTGGCGCGCGCAGCTCCGCTCTCTAGGGCGCGCGCGCCAGCTCTCTAAGATTTAAAGGGCCAGTGCACCAGTGATTGGTGCCTGGCCCAATCAGTCTAAATAGCTTCCACCTGCTCCCTGTCCATATAACCTTCCATATAATAACCATATAATCTTGTTGCCTTGTGCTAGAGAAAGCGTTTAGTGTTGTCCAAAGCCTGTGTTCCAGACCTTCTGCTATTGCTATTGACTACGAACCCTGCCGCCTGCCCCGACCTTCTGCTACGTCTGACCTTGCCTCTGCCTAGTCCTTCTGTCCCACGCCTTCTCAGCAGTCAGCGAGGTTGAGCCGTTGCCGGTGGATACAACCTGGTTGCTACCGCCGCAGCAAGACCATCCCGCTTTGCGGCGGGCTCTGGTGAAAACCAGTAGCAACCTAGAACCGGTCCACGCCAATCCCTTGCTGACACAGAGGATCCACATCCAGCTAGCCGAATCCTAACAGGGGGTCTCGCCGCTGGGGACCCCGCAATCTCATGCAGACACCCACCTGTGGCAGCTGCACAGAGCGATGTTTACTCCGTGTCTGAAAGGTCTCGACTAAGGGGCCGGAGTTTCGTGACATCACGAAACTCCAGCCCTGTGTGACGTCACGCCTTACCCCCTCAATGCAAGTCTATGGGAGGAGGTGGGACGGCCATCATGCCCCCTCCAATAGACCTGCATTGAGGGGGAGGGGCGTGACGTCACACGGGGGCGGAGTGTGATGTCACGATACTCCATTCCCGTGGTCGGGAGGCATAAGACTTGGAGCCTCCAGCGCCTCCTGCAGTGATCACAAGTGGGTGCTGCATGTTAGATTGTGGGGGTCCCCAGCGGCGGGACCCCCGAGATCAGACATCTCATCCTTTGGATAAGGGATAAGATGTCTTAGGGCAGGAGTACCCCTTTAAGTCCACTTGATGTACCTCGACCTTGGAATTCACCTTTAATGTCTTTGTATGTTGTTCTGGGCTCTTTTGTTTCCATTTGTATTATCTGTCATCAATTTTTCATGTCCAGGGAGGTTGGCTAAAGTCCTGTGCCCTTCAAACTTGTGAATAACGTACAACTGTAGTCACAGGAACATTAACCTCTTAAGGACACAGGGCGTAATCTCGGCTATGACATAGTATTGTTCAGTGTATGTAGTCTAATGATTGCATGTAATAGTTCCCTATGGGGACAAAAAAGTTGTGTGAAAAAAAAAATCTTAATAAAAGTGATTTAACCCCTTTCGTAATAAAAGTTTGAATCACCCCACTTTTCCCATACAAAAATGTAAGCAAAATCAAACAAACATATGTCGTATCACTGCATGCGTAAATGTCCGAACTATAAAAAGGTAGCGTTAATTAAACCGCACAGACAATGGTGTAAAAAAATATTAAAGTCCCTAAAAAATGTATAAAAAGTGATCAAAAAGTCCAATCAAAACAAAAATAGTACTGAAAAAATTACAGATCACAGTGCAAAAAATTTACCTTCACACATCCCCGTACATGGAAAAATAAAGTTGGGTATGGTTGTAACCGTATGGCCCTTTGGAATAAAACTAAGGTGTCTTTTTACCAAAAAGTGCACTGCGCAGAAGTGGGGTGGTTATATTTATGCACATATTTTGTTTTTAAATGTTGTACCCTTTGGAAATGCAAAGTTGCTGATTTACCTTGTAACTGAGGATGACATACAGATGACATACACTCACTGGCCACTTTATCAAATACACCTGTTAAATTGCTTGTGTTACACACTGCGCTCCGGCCTCCCTGGGTCCGGCGGGGCTGGGATTCGCATTGCATGCGAATCTCAGTCCGTCACTCACCATGCTCCACTGTCACCCTGTCTCAGCTCCGGCGTGCGCGTCCCCGTCTCTTCGGGTGCGCATGCGCCGGAGCTCTTAAATTTAAAGCGCCCATAATTAGTGTTTGCACCTGACACCACATCATATATCCCTGCACCTCCCACACTTCCCTGCCCGATCTTCAGTGCCCCTAGCCTGAGATTAAGCATTCCCTATTGCCTGTTTGTCTTCCCGTGTATCCAGACCTTCTGCTACGTCACTAGACTCCACACCTTTGCCGCCTGCCTTGACCTTCTGCTACGTTTGACTACACTACTGCCTTATCCTTCGGTACCTCGCCTTGCCCAGCTACCTGTGTGGTCGAGCCGTGTCGGGGGTAGCGACCTGGGTGAAGACCAGCAGCACCTTAGACTCTACTCCCCGATGCGGTTCGAGTCATCAGCCACACAGGTAAGAGGATCCACATCACGCTCCATTACAGCAAGATCCGGCCATGGATCCCGCTGGGGTTCCTCTGCCTTATAATCCGGATCTTGCTTCCATTGTGGCGCTCAAGTCACAGCAGTTGGCTCAGCAGGCACAGCAGTTGAGCCAGTTATCCGCCATGATGCAGCAGTTGCTAACAGCACAGCAACAACCACCACCACAACCACAGCCTCCTCCTGCTCCGCTGGCAGTCGTCTCCAGATCAAGACTCCGTCTGTCTCTTCCCGAGAAATATGAGGGGGATCCCAAGTCCTGTTGTGGTTTCGTGACACAGTGCTCTATGCACATAGAACTCATGGCGGATCAGTTTCCTACGGAACGAGCAAAGGTGGACTTCATCCTCAGTCTTTTAACTGGAATGGCTTTGGCCTGAATGAACTCATACAGTTGGCGTCTCAGATTGATATCCATTTCTCTGAACGACATGAGGAACTTCGCCAAGAAAGGGAGTCTGCACGACCTCGGTGCTTCCCTCGTCTGGCACCCGGCTTCCAGCAACCACCACAACCTTCTACGATGCCTCCCGCTGTGGAGGCTATGCATTCCCCGCATCTTGACTAAAAGACTGGAGAGGTACTTCACTGGGGAACGTACTGCTATAACTGTTTCCATACCCTGCCGTCCAAGTTGGTGTCTCCTTCCACTCCTCTGCCCGGTCTGGCGTCTTTTATTCAGGAGTTTGCTGACGTCTTCAGCAAGAAACAGGCTGAAGTTTTACCTCCACATCATCCTTACGATTGTCCAATCGACTTATTGCCTGGAACCACACCTCCTCGGGGCAGAATTTACCCTTTGTCGGTTTCAGAAATTCAGGCCATGTCTAATTACATACAAGAAAATCTAAAGAAAGGTTTTATTAGAAAGTGATCCTCTCCTGCTAGAGTTGGATTCTTTTTCGTGGAGAAAAAAGACTGATCCTTGCGACCTTGCATCGACTACCGCGGTCTGAATAAAATTACTGTAAAAAAACGCTACCCACTTCCATTGATCTCTGAGTTATTTGATCGTCTACGTGGTGCTAGGATCTTCTCCAAACTCGACCTACGAGGGGCTTATAATTTTATTTGCATCCGTGAAGGGAATGAATGGAATACTGTGTTCAATACTCGTGATGGACATTTCGAGTATCTTGTCGTGCCATTCGGGCTTTGTAATGCTTCAGCAGTCTTCCAGGAGTTTGTCAATGACATTTTCATGATCTTCTTTACTCTTGTATCGTCGTCTACTTGGACGACATACTCACTATTCGCCCAATGTCCAGTCTCATCGCCCAGTATTACAGCATCTCCGAGAAAATCCTCTCTATGCTAAACTTGAGAAGTGTACCTTTGAAAAAAACAGCCTTCCATTCCTGGGGTATATTGTCACCAGTCAAGGTCTTCAAATGGACCCCAAAAAGTTTTCCGCAGTGCTGGATTGGCCAGGCCCCACTGGTTTGAAAGCTATTCAGCGCTTCCTAGGCTTTGCTAATTACGATCGACAGTTTATTCTTCACTACTCCACCTTGGTTGCTCCCATCGTCTCGCTTACCAAGAAGAATGCTAATCCTAGGGTCTGGACTCCAGAGGCTGAAGAAGCTTTCAAACTGCTAAAGTCTGCTTTCACTTCTGCTCCTGTTTTATCTAGAACCGATCCCAGCAAGCCATTTTTCCAAGAAGTAGATGCCTCTTCGGTTGGAGCAGGTGCAGTCTTAACACAAAAAATCTTCTAAAGGAAGAACTGTAACCTGCGGATTCTTCTCGAAGACCTTCTCCCCTGCAGAGAGAAATTATACTATCGGAGATCGGGAGCTTTTGGCCACAAAGTCGGCCTTAGAAGAATGGCGTCACCTCTTGGAAGGCTCAGTACATCCACTATCTATCTATTCAGACCACAAGAACTTGCTCAATCTCCAGTCAGCCCATCGTCTCAATCACTGACAGGCTCGTTGGTCTCTATTCTTCTCCAGATTTGATTTCTTCATCCACTTTCGCCATGCTGAGAAGAATCTTCATGCTGACGCTCTGTTCAGATCCTCTGATATACTAGACCAGGAGTCCTATCTTCCTGATCGTCTCATCTCTGCAGCGCCTGAATATCTTCAGCACTTGCCTCCTGGGAAGACTTTCATACCGCCTTGTTTAAAAGGGATACTCCCGTGGAAAACTTTTTTTTTTTTTTTTTTTTTTTATCAACTGGTGCCAGAAAGTTAAACAGATTTGTCAATTACTTCTATTAAAAAAATCTTAATATTTCCAGTACTTTTTAGGGTCTGTATACTACAGAGGAAATGGTTTTCTTTTTGGAACACAAAACACTCTGCTGACATCATGACCACAGTGCTATCTGCTGACATCTCTGTCCATTTTAGGAACTGTCCAGAGCAGCATGTTTGCTATGGGGATTTTCTCCTACTCTGGACAGTTCTTAAAATGGACAGAGATGTCAGCAGAGAGCAATGTGGTCATGATGTCAGCAGAGAGCTCTGTGTTCCAAGAAGAAAACCATTTCCTCTGTAGTATTCAGCAGCTAATAAGTACTGGAAGGATTAAGATTTTTTAATAGAAGTAATTTATAAATCTGTTCAACTTTCTGGCACCAGTTGATTTAAAAAAAAAAAAAAAAAAAAAAAAAGTTTTTTAAGGCTGAGTCCTGAAATGGGCTCATTCCTCTCTTCTAGCTGGTCATGCTGGAATACATAAACAACTCATCTCCCGACATTACTGATGACCCACTTTAAAGCAAGATGTTGTTGATTTTGTCCATGCTTGTTCAATCTGTGCCTGGGACAAAACCCCTTGTGCCAAACCTGCTGGTCTACTACATCCTTTGCCAGTTCCTGAGCTGCCCTGGACCGACATGGCAATGGACTTAATTACTGACCTTCCTTCTTCTGGGGGCAATACGGTTATGTGGGTTGTTGTGGACCGATTTTCTAAAATGGCTCATTTTGTGCTCTTTCCAGGTTTACCATCTGCACCGCAGCTTGCCAAGCTATTCCTTGGTCATATCTACCGTCTCCATAGATTGCCTTCTCATATCTCCGATCGGGGAGTCCAGTTTGTCTCCAAGTTCTAGAGGGTCCTCTGTTCTCGTCTACAAGTTAAACTGGACTTCTCCTCGGCTTACTACCCTCAATCCAACGGTCAGGTCGAAAGGGTGAATCAGATCTTGGGGGACTATCTTTGCCAGTTGGCAAACATCGCCTTATCTGCAAACTTTTAAAAGGCATTCGTTATAAACGTCCACCTTTACCCAATTATCAATCCACTTGGGGCGTTAATCTTCTTCTCAATCTATTTATCTCTTGGGAAGACAATGACACTTTATCCTTAAAACTTCTCTCTTTCAAATTAACCACTCTTCTTTGTCTTATATCTATTAAAGGGGTACTCCGGCGCTAAGACATCTTATCCCCTATCCAAAGGATAGCGCATAAGATGCCTGATCGCGGGGGTCCCGCTGCCCCGTGATCTTGCACGCAGCACCCCGTTACAATCAGTCCCCGGAGCATGTTTGCTCATGCCCCCTTCCATAGGTTTACATTGAGGGGCCGTAGCGTGACGTCACACAGGGCGGGGCCGTGGCATCACAATGCTCCGGCCCCGTGATCGCCAGTAATCAGACCCGGAGCGAACATGCTCCGGGGACTGATTGTAACGGGGTGCTGTGTGCGAGATCACGGGGGACCCCCGCGATCAGGCATCTTATGCCCTATCCTTTGGATAGGGGATAAGATGTCTTAGCGCCAGAGTACCCCTTTAAACGTATTTCTGATGTCAAACCTTTGGACATCTCTTGAAGACAGTATACCCCTCAGGGAGCTAATTTCTCTGTTCACAGACGAACAAAAATTAACCTACAAAATGTTTTCTATTCTTTTCCCTATCAAGAAAAAGCTTATGAATCAAAAATACTAACTCTACGTCATTCTTCTCAATCTTAACTCCTTATTTCTTACTGTAAACCCCACCTTCCAGTTTCTTCGGCTACTCTCGCCAGATGGGTTAGACAGGTCATGTCCCTTGCTAACAAACACATCTGTCTTTGGTGCCCATTCCACTAGAGGTGCAGTTTCAACGAAACCTGTTCAATCTTATTTTAGACCTGAACAACATGTATCTATGAATTTATGTTAATTAATTTCTTATTACATTTTATATACCGTAGTACTGTAACTACTTTCTAGCTTTAAACATGCATAATGCGAATGCCTCCTGTCTTAATATAAAATTGGAGATTTTCCTACCCTTGGTGACAGAAAATATTGATTTTATGAATGACTGGAGATGAGCATTATCCCTCCCTATACTCATCCCTATATGGTTATTACTATATATTTATATTCTTTTTCAGCGTATTAACATTTCCCGAGAATGCTTCCATTTCCATTGCATATGGGATTCCTATATCCAGAATATTCTACCGCCTTCCTTCAACTCGGTTCCGGTTTAGTAGTTCACTTACCTGAATTCATGATTTCTTCTGTCCTCCCTGTTGGATGCACGAGGAATATGCCTACAATCAACAGATTACCATTTAGACTTCAGTTCATGTTAATGTTTTATATAATTTTTTTGTTTTCTCTATTTCTCACATCAAAGAAAGAGGAAGTTATGTATGTTGCACTGATTTATATAAACTAGGGTGCACTCTGATTGGTTACCTGTCTTCAGGTAACATCCTTGGCTTTACACCTGTACCTATACAGTTTTTTTTCTTCAGATTCACTGTAAAACTCTTCAAGTTTTGCTGCTATACATTCTGCAGTAAAGAAAGAAATGCATAATGTTCGTCTCCTGTCTTTCATAAAATCAATATTTTCCGTCTATATTCTCCAATCTAACCCATTCCCTAATAAAAGTTCAAACCATCTTTTTTTTTCTGTCCCTGCCTATTGCCCATCTATCCCTAACCCCCTCCCTGCTTTTAATTTTTTTTCTTTTTACTATATTAAAAATGCCATTTTGTCTGCCTGGTAGTGTGCTCACTACCAGGAAGACTTCCCCAGCAGGCACGACGTCACTGATGCCTGCTGGGGGGTCGACTTCCACCCTTAGTTCATCTACACAGGGTGCCTCCAGCTTTTTCACCACTACAACTCCCAGCTTGCCCTGACATCTATTGGCTGTCAGGGCATGCTGGGAGTTGTAGTAGTGAAACAGCTGGAGGCACCCTGTGTTGAAAACAATAAGTCAGGGCCGCACTTCCCCGCCCCCCCCCCCATGTTAAAACCTCGAACCCCGCTCTCCCCCAACCCACGTGTTAAAACTCTGATCCCCCTAAACATACTTACATGCCGCAGAATCCTGCAGCAGCAGCGGCGACATGTGCTGAGCAGTGGCCAGGGAGCCAATGCGCTCGCTCCTGTCTGTCTGACAGGCAGGGAGCGAGCGCAGGCTTAATGAATTCGGACAGATTGCCCGGCCGGCATCGGTCCGAATTCAGGCGTGACATCACACCAGCCTGCAGCCGGCCACTAGGAGGAAGACCCCTAGTGGCCGGTTTTCAACCGTAAATTAAAAGGTTTAATAAAAAAAAATAAATAAATGAAAATTAGATATATGTTGTAGTACATGTACTACAACATATAAAAAAAATGTTGATGACAATGCCCATTTAACCCCTTAAGGACGCAGGGTTTCAGTTTTTGCATTTTCGTTTTTTCTTCCTTACCTTTTAAAAATCATAACCCTTTAAATTTTCCACCTAAAAATCCATATTATAGCTTATTTTTTGAGTCACCAATTCCACTTTACTGTGAAATTAGTCATTTTTACCACAAATCCACGGCAAAACGAAAAAAAAGAATCATTGTGCGACAAAATCGAAGAAAAAATGCCATCTTGTAACTTTTGCGGGCTTCTATTTCTACGGAGGGCATATTTCGGTAAAAATTACACCTTATAATTATTCTGTAGGTCCATACGGTTAAGATGGTACCCTACTTATATAGGTTTCATTTTGTCGTACTTCAGGAAAATATAACTACATGCAGGAAAATTTATACGTTTAAAAATGTCCTCTTCTGAAGCCTATAACTTTATTTTTCCACGTACAGGGCGGTATGAGGGCTCATTTTTTGCGCAGTGATCTGAAGTTTTTTCGGTACAATTTTTGTTTTGATCTGACTTTTTGATCACTTTTTATTCATTTTTTAATGGTATAAAAAAGTGACAAAAAAGCTTTTTTGGACTTTGGAATCTTTTTACGTGTACGCCATTGACCATGCGGTTTAATTAATGATATAATTTTATAGTTCAGACATTTACACACGCAGTGATACCACATGTTTATTTTTATTTACACGGTTTTATTATTTTTTTTATGGGAAAAAGGGGGTGATTCAAACTTATTAGGGAAGGGGTTAAATGATCTTTATTAACACTTTTTTTGCAGTGTTCTAGCTCCCATAGGGACCTATAACACCGCACACACTGATCTTTCACACAGATCACTGGCGTGTATTAACACGCCTGTGATCAGTGTTATCGGCGCTTGACTGCTCCTGCCTGGATCTCAGGCACGGGGCAGTCATTCGCCGATCAGACACCGAGGAGGCAGGTAAGGTCCCTCCCGGTGTCCTGTAAGCTGCTCAGGATGCCGCGATTTCACAGCGGCGGTCCCGAACAGCCCGACTGAGCAGCCGGGATACTTTCGCTTCAGACGCAGCGGTCATCTTTGATCGCCGCGTCTGAAGGGTTAATACAGGGCATCACCACGATCGGTCCTTCGCTGTTAAAGGGGTATTCCAGGCAAAACCCTTTTTTCTATCTATCAACTGGCTCCGGAAAGTTAAACAGATTTGTATATTACTTCTATTAAAAAAATAATAATCCTTCCAGTAGTTATTAGCTTCTGAAGTTTTCTGTCTAACTGCTCAATGATGACGTCACGTCCTGGGAGCTGTGCATATGAGAATATCCCCATAGGAACTGCGCAGCTACCGGGACGTGAGTCATCAGAGAGCAGTTAGACAGAAAAACAACAACTCCACTTCAGAAGCTAATAACTATTGGAAGGATTAAGATTTTTTAATAGAAATAATTAACAAATCTGTCCGGAGCCAGTTGATATATTAAAACGAGTTTTGGCCTGGAATACCCCTTTAAGGGGTAAAAACCAAACATGTTAATAAAAATATAAACATATGTGGTATCGACGCGTGCGTAAGTGTCCGAACTATAAAAATATATTGTTAATTAGACCGCACTGTAAATGGCGTACACTTAAATTCAAAAGTTAATAGCCAATTTTTTTGGTCACCACTTATACCATAAAAAAAAAAAGGATTAAAAGTTCAAAAAGTCCGATTAAAAACAAAAATGGTACCGATAAAAACTTCAGATCACGTTTAGAAACGGAAGCCATCATATGGGTCTGTTGGTGCAAAATTGAAAGGGTTATGATTTTTACTAGGTGAGGAGGAAAAAGCGAAAGTGCAATAACGGAAAAACCCCGAGTCCCTAAGGGGTTAAAAAGCGCAAAAAAAATGCGCACACAAAATAATATTTAACATGCAAATTCATACCACCTCTGCCTTCTTAGAAAAATGACATCCTAGGGGCGTGCCTTGGCGCCGACTGAGATGGCTGTACATTAGGACTGCTCCTGAGGCCGAGAATTAGCCCTTAAACCCCTGGTGACCCTGCTATTTCAATGGGGAGGACCTCCCGAAGGGTTAAGAATCCTTCCACTACTGCCCGGCTGAATTCCACCCCACCTGAAGACATCCTGCGCTTCCTGCAGACAACTCCCGCCTCTGCACCTCCTCGCCTGCCGGCCATTACTGGACCCGTGCAGGGTCTGCGCTCCCGCTCCAGAGGCCGTACCTTGCTCCGCGAGGAAGATTCTCTTGCTTGCCGCCTGCTAACGCCGGAGATGTCCTCTCACCTTTTGCCTCCGCTGCTCCGTCTGTGCCCTGTGTCTCGGCCCGCCTGTCCCTGTGCTGTTGCACAGATTCTGGAGCCCCAGTTCTCTGCTGCAGCCCCTGCCACGGAGACTCCTTCGGCTTCTGAGCACGTGAACCCGGCAGTGAGTGCAACTAACAGCTCGCTTGCAGGGACTGCTGATCCCCGTAGCGCTGCTCAGCTGCCCCCACAAGTGGCACCTTTTCCCTCCTCTCCCTGTAAGAGAGCAGACCCGCCATCTTGGGACTCCCTGGTGAGAGGCCTGCCTCCTCACACATGCTCCCTGCAGCTGCTCCCAGCTGCTCAGCCCCCCCCCCCCCCACCCCTGTACCTCCACCTCCAGCCTGGGGATCTGGGCTCCACTCCACTGGGAAGCTCCCACAGGACAGGTTCTGCTCCATCTGCACTCCCTCTTTCTGCTCCTCTGGACCCCCCCCTTGCTGCCTTTTATACTCCTTACAGCTCTCCCAAACCGCAGAGGCGTAGTCAGTGCAATATGATGTCTTCAAGAGCCCCCCGCCTGCCTCCTCTTACATGAGAGGACAGGCAGGGGGAGAGAAGCGAGTGGCGGCAGTCTCCGGCCCTACAAAAGCCGCTGCAGTTCAATGATTTAAAAAGCACCTGCGCTATCGGCAGGTTAGATGCCGATACTGATAACTTAGAAAATTGTGAATATCGGCCAAGCTGATAATTAGTCGACCCGTAATTTTAAGGCACCAAATTAATGTTCCATTTGTGGCAAGGCCATCAAACTTTCCCTATACAACCCGATTAGGCACCTTTCCTGGAAGTTTACACCCACTTATGTTAACACAGTAGGATTACAAGGAACAAGTACAACTGTTAATTCAAAATGGTTTTATTAGTCTAGTTCTTTAAACAAAATAAGCCAATGTAATATATTTAGGGGTCCACCAGAATACTACTTCAGACAATAGAGAAACTGCTGTATTGTTTTCGGGAAACTTTAAATGTGAGGTGTAAAGTTAGTTTTAGACAAAAAGAATAAACTGCTAAAAATGATTCATGTCACATGAATTGTAAATAGACATTTATACAAAAAAGGCAAATATTTACAAATTTACATTAACTAAAATATCCTGAGTTTTAGTCTTCATCTGATCCATCTTCTTCAGGCAAAGGGCGAGATCTGCAATTGAAGAAAAAAAAGTGTTTACAGTTCAGCTGCTTAAATATTCATTAAGACGAATGTTAAATTCACTCATACTAAACTGCAGTTGTACTCAGCTGCCTTCAGGGTAGTGTCATATGAGGCAAGTTTACTGTCTATTTTCAACAGTGGGGGGGGCGCATCAGTTTTTATACTATATTGTTCTAAATGTGCAAAAATTACAATTGTGTAAACTACATGGACATTTTCAAAGTTGTGTACTGTTCGGTCTACCACTTCTTGCAGTTTAGCTGTATTTGCGCAAATTAAGTTTAGAAGATTTGATAAACCTACATCTCCTAATAGGACAAGTACAAGATCAGATGAGCACAAAGCTTAAAACCTAGCTCTGCAGTTCACTGGTTTCTATAATTGTGCAGAAATTATACCAAGCAAACAGAACTACTACATCACACCTATATTGATACTAGCCTTAAAAAGTGAGTGAGGGAAATCTGTTAAGACTATTAGATGAGCGAAGGTACAGCAATTCAATTCTTTATGAACCTTGCAGCTCGGCAGTTGCTGACTTTATCCTGCATAAATTAGTTCAGCTTTCAGATGCTCCGGTGGGCTGGAAAAGGTGGATACTGTCTTAGAAGAGAGTCAGCAGCCCACCGGAGCACCTGAAAGCTGAATTTATGCAGGCTAAAGTCAGCAACCTCAGAGCCGCGAGGTTTGCGGTGAATCGAATTGCTGTAACTTTGCTCATCTCTAGACTATATTCAAAATTTGTCGCAGGAAGTCACAAGCTGGCCCCGTGCAACATTTCATTTAGACCAAGTTTCTTGGCCATGAAGTGTTCTTATTTAGATTACTTTGTGCAGTGATCAATAACTTTGTGAAAAGTTGCACGGGTCAGATTTAGAAGTTATCACAGGACAGGTCAACCCTGCCATATATAACTATGCAGCAATTATATTAATATCCATGCAACATTTAATACATTTGTTGCATGGCCACTACTCTGTGGCATTTAAAGGTAGAACAGTTCTGTCGTCATTTAGCAGAGTCTGGGCAACATTTGATAATTATATTGCACGACCACCACTAAAGATGCAACTTTTCAGCAAGAAAGCTAGTACAGTTTTGATAAATGTCTGTATACATTCTCTCCAGTGTAACAAGGACCATAAGCACACACTTAACCAGCACCAGCATAAGCAACTTACTTCCTTGGGGCTTTCCCGACTCCACTGCCACCAGCTTCCTCCTCATCCTCAGATGGCACGCGGTTTTCTTTTTCAGGGCGGCTTGTTGATGGAGAACCAAAGAAATCTCCAATACCCTTCTGCCACTTTGGTGTAGGTCTAACACATACAGGGTTGCCCCCTGCATATTTGCCTTCAGCTTCACATGTTAGAGAGCAGAAAGAAAAATTAATGTTTGGTAGATTAAGATAGCCACATTGTAAAAGGATATTTGGATAAGATTTATTCAACAGTACAAAATGTTTGCCTTAACTAGGGTTTTGTTTTTATTAAAAACATGAAGTCCCTATAGATGACTGTTTGAAGCATCTTGTTATTTGATTGCTTTGAACTGTTAAAGGGGTACTTAAGTATACATTTTAAAACCCAAAGCCACCACACTACCTGGATATGTTCCCTGTAACCCATCCTGTCACATATGCATGGCTCCTGAGGCCTCTTGTCTTCTCTGGCTGCTTGATATTCTCCAGCCTTCCCATCTCTTGCCTACAAGTCCCAGGAATCATTGCAGCTCTGGCACCCAGCTCACTCAGAAGCACTTAAAGAGGTACTTTTTTTATTTAATTTTTTTTCACACACGTAAAAACAAACACGGATGTAACAGTATGGGGAAAGAGTAAACAGTGAGTTTTTAAAAGTGCATACAGTTCCATCTGTTTTTATTAAAAAACACTTTTGAAAATTTTCCATTTTAAATGTGAGGGGTGTTGGGTGGGGACTTTAGGATGCAAATGCGCATGTGCAAAGTAAAAACCGTATATGGTTTCCCGTATGGAACCGTATATACATGTCCGTTTCCCATTGACGTCCATGTTTAAAGTGTATGCAGTTGCAGTATGGTTCTTAAACCAGAGACTAAACCGTGGTCAACCACGGTTTTGAGTACAGGAGAAAACTGTACGCAACCGGATGCATACGGTTTTCAATACGGTTCCATATGTTTTCAATACTGAAAACGTATATGGGAAACTTGAAAACATGGTGTGAACCCACCCTTAATCTTTTAAGTAATCAGCCACTTTATGCTCCACAGGGTTTTGTCTGACCAGTGCTCTGACACCTTTCTGTGTCAGGAACTGTCCAGAGCAGGATAGGTTTGCTATGTGGATTTGCTCCTGCTCTGGACAGTTCCTTACATGGACAGGTGTCAAAGCACTGGTCAGACAGAAAAGAAATTCAAAGAAAATAACTTCATATGGAGCACACAGCAGCTGATAAGTACTGGAAGAATTATTATTAAATTGAAGTAGTTTACAACTTTGTTTAACGTTTTGGCACCAGTTGATTTTAATCAGTTTTCCACTGGAGAACCCCTTTAACATCCTGCTCTGAGCAGCAGAGATTCAGTGTCTGATTGGCTGAGGCTGCACACCTCCCAGTTCTCAGGACTAAAGAGCATGACTCAACAGTCCAGAAACCACATGGTCAGCATCTCAGGAGAGTGGTTGCTGCTTTTAGAGAAGGACGTGGACAGTAGATGGCTGTATGATGTTTCCTCACTCACTAGCTGTCCTATATAGCTAGTGAATGATATTTCAACAATTTATCCCCTATCCCCAGGATAAGGATCTGATCGTGGGGGTCCAACCCCAGTCTCCTGTACAAGGCCACAGCCGACACGCCTCCTCCATGTATCTCTATGAGACAGCATTCGTGCCTCGCCACCTCTCCCAGAGAACTGTATGGGGAGGGGGGTGTACCATCAACCTCAGAGAGTTCGACGCTAAGCGCATTAGCCGCTCAGACCGGTAATGCTGGGGCCCTGTGCATGAGATCACCGGGGGGCTACCTACTTTCCTATTTTACTTTTTTTTTTTTTTTTTTAAGCCAAACGTTTTTACTAAATATTTGTTTAAATTTGTCCTACCATTTTTCCATATGAAGGTTTATTTTCTGTGCCATGACCTGTAGTTTGTGCGTATGACCTTTAAGGCAATTATAATTTTTTTTTTATTTTTATTTTTTACACACAAAAATGCAGGAATTTTGGACTTTGTTTACTACATGATAGTTTGGACAATTATGCATACAGGGGGATTTATAACTATCATTTGATTGCCAATACTGTTCAGTGCTATGCATAGAAATGATTATCATCAGCAATCTTCTGCTCGATGTCGGACCAGAGCAGAAGACCCTGGGAGAGCAGCTGAGGTAGTTGAAGGGACCTCCGGCATCCATTTTGGACAATTGGATCCCGAATCATAATATAATACCCGCAATTACCACAGATGCCATGATCTGTATTAAGACATCTTAGAGGTTAATGGCGGACATCAACACGACCACTGATGTCTCATTACTTAATCAGGAAGTAGATTAACGTCCTTTGTCTTTAAGGGGTTAAAGAACAGTGTTATACACTACTGCTCTTAGTGAACTTCCCTTAGGACTCCTTAAGTGCTGCAGTGTTTTAGAGTGTAACATGTCTGAAACTAACCAATAACCATAGGTTTCCTTTAACTCAAACTTTGCAAACCAATCAACAACAAAAAGTCACATATGTATCTCAAGTCATCTCTACAAAGTGCAGTTATTTCATAACTTACATTTCTTTCCAGTGGGAGATGTTGAATGATTCGAGGAACCAGGGCTGGCGCCAAACGATTTTCTTGGTGCTCTGGCAGCAACAGCTTAATATAAATATATCAAAGTCAATACAGGGGTAAAGTTCTTAAATTAAAATAGGCACTGGGTAACCCACCAATCAGACACTCACCCCCCCCCCTAACCTGTAGATAAGTAATAAAACACCGGAGAATACCTTTAAGCATACAGTCACACAAACAGGATCGGCAGCAGATCAGAAGTTTTGGCCAAGCTTGTGGTTGAAATCTGAGGCAGATTCTATACATATGAACTTACTCAAACACAATAGGAGCTTTTTCAATCAGCCTGAAGCCCCAATTGTCTTTTTTCCCCATTTAAAAAAAAAAAAAAAAAAAAAAAAAAAAAAAAACAATCACAGTTCAGCTTTCATTTCTTAAAGGAGTAGTCCAGTGGTGATTCAGTGGTGAGCAACTTATCCCCTATCCTAAGGATAGGGGATAAGTTGCAGATCGCGGGGGGTCCGACCGCTGGGGCCCCCTGCGATATCCTGTACGGAGCCCCGACAGCCCACGGGAAGGGGGCGTGTCGACCTCCGCACGAGGCGGCGACCGACACGCCCCCTCAATACAACTCTATGGCAGAGCCGAAGCGCTGCCTTCGGCAATCTCCGGCTCTGCCATAGAGATGTATTGAGGGGGCGTGTCGGCCGCCGCCTCGTGCGGGGGTCGACACCCGCTATCTCGGCGGAGAGCCGGGGCCCCGTACAGAGAGATCGCAGGGGGCCCCAGCGGTCGGACCCCCGCGATCTCAAACTTATCCCCTATCCTTAGGATAGGGGATAAGTTTTTCACCACTGGACTACCCCTTTAACAAGCTTTTGTAAAGTGAAAGTTTAGTCCAGAATACACTGCAGCACACCTATTGACTTTAAAAGGTGCAAACAATAAGTCAAATGCTAAACGGCAGTATATCGGCTTCTCTATTAACCAGTATGAATTTAGCTAGGTTCACATCTGCATGACTACATTTCAAGAAAAATATATAAAAATAAAGATACATAAGTTTTTTGTGTGCCATTGACTTTACTAGAGCCCATACTAGCAATATTACAGAGTAGATACAGTGGTCCCTCAAGTTACAATATTAATTTGCTCCAGAACAACCATTGTATGTGGAGACTAAGGCTGCATTCATATCAGGATTTCTCCATCCACCCTGAGCACACGATTTTTATTACTTAAAATCATATATAAAGTCAGATCCATTACACACATCCGATATCACGATTTTTGTTCGGGTCTGACCACGAATTCAGACCTGAACAAAAATCGTGTGAAATCGGATCTGTGTAATGGATCCGATTTTAATGGAGGTCAATGGATCCGACTTTATATACGATTTTAAGTTATAAAAATTGTGTACTCAGGTCGAATGGAGAAGTCGTGATGTGAATGCAGCCTAACTATGGAAACCTGGTAATTGGTTCTGAAGCCTCCAAAAATAGGAAAAAGTGAGTATTAAAAGAAAAATAAGTAGTTAACTAATATACTAATCTAGATAAAACAAAACCTTACATATAAGTAATAAAGATCTGCTGGGAGCTGTAATCACTGTATATGTAGAGGACAGGAGCTTCTTCAGGGTCCTGTACAGTACACAATGTCCAAAAAGTTAAATGGAGCTGTCGTCCCGTCCCCCCCCCCCGGAGCATCTGACCCTAGCACAGGTAAAGAGTAGTACAGATGATCAGTCAGTGCATGCACTTCAGTAATACAGGGGTTTTCCCAGTAAATCGCCCATTCTGATTGGTCAGTTGTTCCAGCCATTGACATGTTTCGCAGATCTGTACTGTTCGTAGCATTGTATGCCAAGTCTAATTTCAAGTTACAATGGTCCAGAAAAGACATTGTATGTTGAAGGATCACTGTAGTTCATACTAGCAGTATTTTTCTCTCCGCCATAGATGTGAAACGAGCTGTATACCAAGTATACACTGCTGTTATGCTCTGACTTGTTCAGCTTCGTGCCAATGAGACCCTGAAGAGATCAGAGCACAGCAGATACAGTCGTGTTCCATTTACTTGAATGAGGTCCAGTATGTTAGGTAAGTTGAGCAGAGGACTAGAAGTGATCAGTCCCATCCTTTCAGAGACAGGGCTCCCTTAAGCTGAGCACAGTAGTGAGAACATAACCAAAGTACAGTATTTCAAACTTTTAGGGTAGGGTCACAAGTGCCATGTTTTGCTGCTATTTTGATACCCATTGACTGATAGTTAACAAGCTATGCAGCAGAAAATATACACATTAAAACACTGCATGTGCAACACTACCTTGAGGGAGACCTGAGCTCAGAGCACAAGTGACAGCACCTCATATTACCTATGAACATTTTGGAGACACCTTCTCCAGCTAGGTGGAGGTACACCGTCTTACAACAAGCACCACAGTACAGAACAAGGTGTGAACAGATTCTATAGCCCCCTGTATCCCATACCACACACTACAGAAGTTTCTCAACGAGGGTGCCTCCAGCTGTTGCAAAACTACAACTCCCAGCATGCCCGGACAGCCTTCGGCTGTCCGGGCATGCTGGGAATTGTAGTTTGGCAACAGCTGGAGGCACCTTCGTTGAGAAACACTGCACTGGACATTTACAGATAGCGCACTGACAGGTATTTTGGCGCGCTCCTCCCCTTGGCGCCAAAACACATTAACCTTTACCATCCCGTCCTTTCGGCATTCACCATATGTAGCCCAGACACTACCGCACATGACCCCAGTTTGAACATTTTATCGATCACCAACTACACGGACAGCGCAGATTTTATAAGTAAGGAAAAGACTTGAAACCCGGTGACCACACAAAAGATGGCGGTGCTGACGTTAAACGCCTCACCTTTCCTGTAGCTGCCGGTAGATGAGCCCGCACTGTCCGCCTTGGTTCGCACCATGATCACGCCGTGACACACGTTACCGCTTCAATACCAGAACGCCGCTCTATAGCGCACTTTAAAGATCCCAGTTTGGCGCTCGAAATTCCGCCTCGCCTCCTGTCTTCCTATTGCACAGATCTCCGTAGGCACCGCCCACTCCTCGATAATAGGCCAATGAGAGCGGAGAAGAAGATGTCATTCAACCTGTCACGTTTCCTTCCCGCCCGAAGTCTCTTCAGTAGTGCTGGTGGCGATGAGGCGTGGTCTGTGCAGATCTTGAGTTTCCCGCTCACATGTGTGACTGGCTACGGTTCCGGTTCATGTAGAAGCAATATGGCGGATTGATACAGAACCGGAGCAATAGTTTCTCTGTATTGTTAACCCCTTAAGGACCAGTCCCAGTTTAGCCTTAAAGGGGTATTCCAGGAAAAAAACTTTTTTATATATATCAACTGGTTCCAGAAAGTTAAACAGATTTGTAAATCACTTCTATTAAAAAATCTTAATACTTTCAGTACTTATGAGCTTCTGAAGTTAATGTTGTTCTTTTCTGTCTAAGTAATCTCTGATGACACGTGTCTCGGGAAACGCCCAGTTTAGAAGAAAATTCCCATAGCAAACCTCTTCTAAACTGGGCGGTTCCCGAGACATGTGTCATCAGAGATTACTTAGACAGAAAAGAACAACCTAAACTTCAGAAGCTCATAAGTACTGAAAGGATTAAGATTTTTTAATACAAGTAATTTACAAATCTTTTTAACTTTCTGGAGCCAGTTGATATATAAAAAAAAGTTTTTTCCTGGAATACCCCTTTAAGGACCGGAGGTTTTTCCGTTTTTGCATTTTCGTTTTTTGCTCCTTGCCTTTAAAAAATCATAACTCTTTCAAATTTACACCTAAAAATCCATATGATGGCTTATTTTTTGCGCCACCAATTCTACTTTGTAATGACGTCAGTCATTTTGCCCAAAAATCTATGGTGAAGCGGGAAAAAAAATCATTGTGCGACAAAATTAAAAAAAAAAAAACGCTGTTTTGTAACTTTTGGGGGCTTCCGTTTCTACGTAGTACATTTTTCGGTAAAAATGACACCTGATATGTATTCTGTAGGTCCATATGATTAAAATGATACCCTACTTATATAGGTTTGATTTTGTCGGACTTCTGGAAAAAATCATAACTACATGCAGGAAAATTAATACGTTTAAAATTGTCATCTTCTGACCCCTATAACTTTTTTATTTTTCCGTGTATGGGGCGGTATGAGCGCTCATTTTTTGCGCCGTGATCTGAAGTTTTTAACGGTACCATTTTTGCATTGATAGAACTTATTGATCACTTTTTATTCATTTTTAAATGATATAAAAAGTGACCAAAAATGCACTATTTTGGACTTTGGAATTTTTTTGCGCGCACGCCATTGACCGAGCGGTTTAATTAATGATATATTTTTATAATTCGGACATTTCCGCACGCGGTGATACCACATATGTTTATTTTTATTTACACTGTGTTTTTTTTTTTATTGGAAAAGGGGGGTGATTCAAACTTTTAATAGGGGAGGAGTTAAATGATCTTTATTCACTTTTTTTTTTTTCACTTTTTTTTTTTGCAGTGTTATAGGTCCCATAGGGACCTATAACACTGCACACACTGATCTCCTATGCTGATCACTGGTTTCTCATAAGAAACCAGTGATCAACGATTCTGCCGGATGACTGCTCCTGCCTGGATCTCAGGCACTGAGCAGTCATTCGGCGATCGGACAGCGAGGAGGCAGGAAGGGGCCCTCCCGCTGTCCTGTCAGCTGTTCGGGATGCCGCGATTAGCCGCGGCTATCCCGAACAGCCCGACTGAGCTAGCCGGGAACTTTCACTTTCACTTTTAGCCGCGCGGCTCCGCTTTGAGCGCGCGGCTAAAGGGTTAATAGCGCGCGGCGCCGCGATCGGCGCTGCGCGCTATTAGAGGCGGGTCCCGGCTTCACTATGACGCCGGGCCCGCCATGATATGACGCGGGGTTACTGTGTAACCCCGCGTTATATCAGAAGAGCAGGACCAAGGACGTACCGGTACGTCCTTGGTCCTTAAGGGGTTAAGGACCAGAGCATTTTTGCACATCTGACCACTGTCACTTTCAAGGGGTAGTCCAGTGGTGAAAAACTTATCCCCTATCCTAAGGAGGGGATAAGTTTGAGATCGCGGGGTCCGACCGCTGGGGCCCCCTGCGATCTCTCTGTACAGGGGGGCTAGGCTCTCCGGCCACATAGCGGGTGTCGACCACTGCACAAAGCGGCGGCCAACACGCCCCCTCAATACATCGCTATGGCAGAGCCGGAGATTGCAGAAGGCAGCGCTCCGGCTCTGTCACAGAGTTGTATTGAGGGGACGTGTCGGCTGCCGCTTCGTGCAGTGGTCGACACGCCCCCTTCCTGCGGGCTGTCGGGGGCCTCGTACAGGAGATCGCTGGGCCCCACCGGTCGGACCCCCGCGGTCTGCAACTTATACCCTTAGGATGGGGGATAAGTTGTTCACCACTGGACTACTCCTTTAAGCATTAATAACTCTGGGATGCTTTTACCTTTCATTCTGATTCCGAGATTGTTTTTTCGTGACATATTCTACTTTATGTTAGTGGTAAAATTTTGTCGATACTTGAATCCTTTCTTGGTGAAAAATTCCAAAATTTGATGAAAAATTTGAAACTTTTGCTTTTTAACTTTGAAGCTCTCTGCTTGTAAGGAAAATGGATATTCTAAATAAATTATATATTGATTCACATATACAATATGTCTACTTTATGTTTGCATCATAAAGTTGAAATGTTTTTACTTTTGGAAGACATCAGAGGGCTTCAAAGTTCAGCAGCAATTTTTCACAAAATTTTCAAAATCGGAATCTTTCAGGGACCAGTTCAGTTTTGAAGTGGATTTGAAGGGCTTTCTTATTAGAAATACCCCACAAATGACTCCATTATAAAAACTGCACCCCTCAAATATCCAAAATTACATTCAGTAAGTGTGTTAACCCTTTAGGTGTTTCATAGGAATAGCAGCAAAGTGAAGGAGGAAATTCAAAATCTTAATTTTTTACACTGTTCTTGTTCTTGTAGACCCAGTTTTTAAATGTTTACAAGGGGTAAAAGGAGAAAAATCCTCTCAAAATTTGAAACCCAATTTCTCTCGAGCAAGGAAATACCTCATATGTGTATGTCAAGTGTTCGGCGGGTGCAGTAGAGGGCTCAGAAGGGAAGGAGCGACAATGGGATTTTGGAGAGTGAATTTTTCTGAAATTGTTTTTGGGGGGCATGTCACATTTAGGAAGCCCCTATGGTGCCAGAACAGCAGAAAAACCCAAATGGCATACCATTTTGGAGACTACACCCCTCAAGGCATGTAACAACGGGTACAGTGAGCCTTAACACCCCACAGGTGTTTTACAACTTTTTGTTAAAGTCGGATGTGTTAATGAAAATAAAAATTAATTTCACTAAAATGCTGCTTTTTCCCCAAATTTTACATTTTTCAAGGGGTAATAAGAGAAAATGAACCCCGAAATTTGTAACCCCATTTTTTCTGAGTATGGAAATACCCCATGTGTGGACGTTAAGTGCTCTGCTGGTGCACTACAATGCTCAGAAGAGGAGGAGCGTCATTGAGCTTTTAGAGAGAGAATTTGTTTGGAATGGAAGTAAGGGGCCATGTGCGTTTACAAAGCTCCCATGGTGCCAGAACAGAGGACCCCCCACATGTGACTGAGGACCCCCCCACACACACACACTATGGGGGCTTTGTAAACACGTGTGGCCTTCAATTCCGGAAATTTTTCTCTCCAAAATTCCAATGGTGCTCCTCTCTTCTGAGCATTGTAGTGCACCCGCAGAGCACTTTACATCCACATATGGGGTATTTTCTTACTCAGAAGAAATGGGGTTACAAATTTGGAGGGGAGGGGGCTATTTTCCCTTGTGAAAATGAAAAATTTAGGGTAACACCAGCATTTTAGTGAAAAAATTTTTTTTCGTCATTTTCCCATGCAACTTTAAAGGGTATTCCAGGCAAAACCTTTTTTTATATATATCAACTGGCTCCGGAAAGTTAAACAGATTTGTAAATTACCGTATTTATCGGGGTATACCACGCACCGGCCTATAACACGCACCCTCATTTTACCAAGGATATTTGGGTAAAAAAAGTTTTTTACCCAAATATTCATGGTAAAATGAGGGTGCGTGTGTGCGCGTGTATACCCCGATACAACCCCAGGAAAGGCAGGGGGAGAGAGGCCGTCGCTGCCCGCTTCTCTCCCCCTGCCTTTCCTGGGGTCTAGAGCCCTGCTGCCGGCCCTTCTCTCCCCCTGGCTATCGGCGCCGCTGCCCGTTCTGTCCCCCTGACTATCGGTGCCGGCGCCCCATTGCCGGCGCCGATAGCCAGGGGGAGAGAAGCGGCGCCGAAAGCCAGGGGGAGAGAAGGGGCAGCGGCACCCATTGCCGGCGCCGCTGCCCCGTTGCCTCCCCCCATCCCCGGTGGCATAATTACCTGTTGCCGGGGTCGGGTCCGCGCTGCTGCAGGCCTCCGGCGTGCGTCCCCTGCGTCGTTGCTATGCACGGCGCGGCACACTGACGTCATGCGCTGCGCCGTGCAGCGCATAGCAACGACGCAGGGGACGCACGCCGGAGGCCTGCAGCAGCGCGGACCCGACCCCGGCAACAGGTAATTATGCCACCGGGGATGGGGGGAGGCAACGGGGCAGTGGCGCCGGCAATGGGTGCCGCTGCCCCTTCTCTCCCCCTGGCTGTCGGCGCTGCTTCTTTCCCCCTGGCTATCGGCGCTGGCAATGGGGCGCCGGCACCGATAGTCAGGGGGACAGAACGGGCAGCAGCGCCGATAGCCAGGGGGAGAGAAGGGCCGGCAGCAGGGCTCTAGACCCCAGGAAAGGCAGGGGGAGAGAAGCGGGCAGCGACGGCCTCTCTCCCCCTGCCTTTCCTGGGGGTGTATCGGCGTATAACACGCACATAGACTTTAGGCAAAAAAATTTAGCCTAAAAAGTGCGTGTTATACGCCGATAAATACGGTACTTCTATTAAAAAATCTTAATCCTTCCAATAGTTATTAGCTTCTGAAGTTTTCTGTCTAACTGCTCAATGATGATGTCACGTCCCGGGAGCTGTGCATGATGGGAGAATATCCCCATAGGAACTGCACAGCTCCTGGGACGTGAGTCATCAGAAAGCAGTTAGATAGAAAACAGCAACTCAACTTCAGAAGCTAATAACTATTGGAAGAATTAAAATTTTTTAATAGAAGTAATTTACAAATCTGTTTAACTTTCCGGAGCCAGTTGATATATATAAAAAAAGTTTTGGCCTGGAATACCCCTTTAATGAAAATTCATCAAACACCTGTGGGGTGTTAAGGCTCACTATACCGCTTGTTACGTTCCGTGAGGGGTGTAGTTTCCAAAATGGGGTCACACGTTATTTTTTTTTTTGCGTTTATGTCAGAACCGCTGTAAAATCAGCCACCCCTGTGCAAATCACCAATTTAGGCCTCAAATGTACATAGTGCGCTCTCACTCCTGAGCCCTGTTGTGTGCCTGCAGAGCATTTTACGCCCACATATGGGGTATATCGGTACTCAGGAGAAATTGCATAACAAATTTTTGGAGTCTTTTTTTCCTTTTACCTCTTGTGAAAATAGAAAGTATGGGGCAACACCAGCATGTTAATGTAAGTTCTTTTTTTTTCATATACTAATAGGCTGGTGTAGACCCAACTTCTCCTTTTCATAAGGGGTAAAAGGAGAAAAAGCCCCTAAAAATTTGTAGTGCAGTGTCTCCCAAGTACGGAAATACCCCATATGTGGCCCTAAACTGTTTCCTTGAAATACGACAGGGCTCCGAAGTGAGAGAGCGCCATGCTTATTTGAGGACTAAATTAGGGATTGCATAGGGGTGGACATAGGGGTATTCTACGCCAGTGATTCCCAAACAGGGTGCCTCCAGCTGTTGCTAAACTCCCAGCATGCCTGGATAGTCAGTGGCTGTCTGGAAATGCTTGGAGTTGTTGTTTTGCAACAGCTGGAGGCTCCGTTTTGGAAACACTGCGTGCGATACGTTTCATTACATTCATTTTTATTGAGGGGGGGGGGAAGTGTAAGGCGGTGTATATGTAGTGTTTTACCCTTTCTTATGTGGTAGTGTAGTGTAGTGTTTTTAGGATACATTCGCACTGGCGGCGGTTTACGGTGCCGCAGCTCAAACTTGAAGCAGGAAACTCACTGTAAACCTGCCCATGTGAATGTACCCTGTACATTCACATGGGGGGGGCAAACCTCCAGCTGTTTCAAAACTACAACTCCCAGCATGTACTGACAGACCGTGCATGCTGGGAGTTGTACTTTTGCAACAGCTGGAGGCACATTGGTCGGTAAACCTTCAGTTAGGTTCTGTTACCTAACTCAGTATTTTCCAACCAGTGTGCCTCCAGCTGTTGCAAAACTACAACTCCCAGCATGTACTGATCGCCGAAGGGCATGCTGGGAGATTTAGTTATGTAACAGCTGGAGGTACGTAACTACATCTCCCAGCATGCCGAAACAGCTGTTTGCTGTTTGGGCATGCTGGGATTTGTAGTTTTGCAACAGCTGGAGGGCTGCAGTTTGGAGATCCCTGTGCAGTGATCTCCAAACTATGGCCCTCCAGATGTTGCAAAACTAAAAATCCCAGCATGCCCAGACAGCAAACTGCTGTGTGGGCATGCTGGGAGTTGTAGTTTTGCAAGATCTAGAGGACCACAATTAAGAGATCACTGCACAGTGATCTCCAAACTGCAGCCCTCCAGCTGTTGCAAAACAACAAATCCCAGCATGCCCAAACAGCAAACCGCTGTCTGGGCATGCTGGGAGTTGTAGTTTTGCAACATCTGGAGGGCTACAGTTTAGAGACCACTGTATAGTGGTCTCAAACTGTAGCCCTCCAGATTTTGCTAGACAACCTACCAGCTTCCGTAGTCTTCACCAGGGAGCAAGCCACACATCATCGCCGCCCGCTGCCGCAGCCGATCGTTACCTGCTGCCGCCGTGATGGTTAGTGACCTTCAGCGCCGATCACCTACGGTACCCCTGCTCTGCCCGGATTACTGTCGGTGGGCAGAGCGGGGGAACCGAACTTTAACCCCCCGCCCCCGATCTGCTATTGGTTGGTCGCTTCTGACCCACCAATAGCAGGGATAGGAGGGGTGGCACCCCTGCCACCTATCTCCTATCCCTTCAGGGGAACCGGGGGTGTCTTGGACACCCCCGATCCCCCTTATTTTCCAGGTCACCGCCGACATGGGGGGGGGGTCTCAGGACCCCCCCTGGGCATTGACACAGCATGCCTGCTGAATGATTTCAGCAGGCATCCCGTTGCGATCACCACCCGGCGAACTGCGGTGATCGGAAATGCAGAGGGCGTACAGGTACACCCTCCATCCTTAAGTGATAAGACGCAAGGGCGTATCCATACGCCCTCCTTCCCCAACAGGTTAAGGACGGAGGGCGTACCTGTACGCCCTCCGCATTTCTGATCACCGCAGCTCAACGGGTGGTGATCAGAACGGGATGCATGCTGAAAACATTCAGCAGCAGGCATCCCGTCACATCGCCCAGGGGGGTCATGAGACCACTCCATATGGGTGATCGCTGCAAATCGCCGGTCAATTCAGACCAGCGATTTGCAGCAATTCCGATCCCCGCCACTCACCGGGCGGCAGGGCTCAAGTACTGCAGGAACGCACAGAAATGGAGTTCCTGCACTTTTTCCAGAGCAGGAACACAGTTCCCATTAGCAGGAGTCCTGCAGGACTAGCCCTTGAGTGGAAATCATGGGTAAGTTCCCACACTTTTTTTTCCCAGGACTTGACCCCTGCCGGGCGGTGATCGGAACGGGATGCCTGCTGAAATCATTCAGCAGGCATCCCAGCACATTGCCGAGGAAGGTCCTGGGATCTCCCCATATCGGCGATAGCTGCAAATCGCCGGTCAATACAGGCGTTTCTGGGCATTCAGGGTCTTCATAGACCCGGTGATCCGGATGTAAAGGGTCACGTGTGGCGTAGCACACGTGACCTAGCTCTCTTCAAAGGTAGCTGTGAGAGGAATCAGTGATGATCCTCCCACAGCCCTTTGATTTGATGGTCGGTACGACCGTCCAATCAAATGTATTGGCGGAAGGGGAGCACCCTCCCCTTGCCCTCCAGATGCCCCCAAATCACCTCAAAGTCCTGCTCTGCCCACCAAAAGCTTGTAGTTGGTGAGCAGAGCAGAGACTGTAAAGTGATTTTGTTAATCCTCTCCATACTGTGCCCTAGGAGCCCCCCTGTAGCCCCCTGTCCCCTTGTCCTGTGAGGGATAGTGTTGTGAGGCAGGGACAGCTTCCTATAAGTAAAAAAAAAAATACTTTTTTTGCAGTTTGCAGAGTCCTCCGTCTGAGGAGTTTTTTTTTTCCATGCCCCAGCCTTTACAGGGGCGCTGCAGGGGGGCGCTTACCCCCATATATTTTTTCTGGGGTGTAAGTTTTTCCCTTTTTTTTAGGGTTCAAGCAGGTGCTTTTTTATTCCCTCCTCCCCCCTTTTAGTGTCTTCTGCGCCCCCTGCTGCCACTGAGCCCTAATCAGTGGCGCACACAACGTTAGAAGAACACCCTTCTTGCGTTAGAAGAACACCCTTTATTTTTCTTTTCCTTTTTTTTTTTTTCTTTGTTAGGTTTGGTATAAAGTAGACCCCCCCCCCCCCCCACACACACACACATATACAGTGGTCCCTCAACATATGATATTAATTGGTTCCAGGAGAACCATCATATGTTGAAACCATCATATGTCGAGTACATATGTCTATGTAAAAATGGTAATTGGTTCTGGGGCCTTGGAACCATTGTATGTTGAATACATATCTCTATGGGAAACTGCTAATTGGTTCTGGGATGACCATTGTATGTGGAGTGTATGGGGAGTGTTTAACAAACCAGGGTGCCTCCAGCTGTTGCACAACTACAACTCCCAGCATGCATGTACAGCCATTGACTGTCTGGGCATGCTGGGAGTTATAGCTTTGCAACAGCTGGAGGCACACTGATAGGGAAACATTGATGTATGGGGTGTATAGTGTGTATATGTATTGTATGTGATGTGTGACATTACATGCAGTACTGTACAGTTCTTTAAATACCTTCAGGGGGGACAGAATGTCCTCCATTACCATCCTGCCGACTACAGCTCTATAGGAAAGGAAGGGCAGCCAGCAGCTCATTGGATGCCTGCAGCAAGATGCTGCAGGCTATTGGCTATGGCTGCACTGGGGGGGGGGGGGGGGGGGGCGGGACTTACACGGAGCTCACAGTGGAAGCCTGCATGAGTTAGCAGGACAGCATGTGAGTAACAGGAGGCAGAACGGGGCACATTATACAACTATCTGTCATTTGCTGAAGTTGTCAGTGCTGTCAGATAGCTGTTTGTACGATGGCCCCGACACACAGCAGCATCATATGTCGATGCTGCATTCAACATACGATGGGCTCTGAGAGGCCATCATATGTTGAAATGATCATATGTCGGGGCCATCATAAGTCGGGGGGTCACTGTACACACAAAGTAAAACACTCACACACACATATATATACTCCCTCCCCCTTCCCATAAGTGTTAGTCAATGGCTTGCAGGGCATTTTCAGTGGAGGAGACATTTGCCTTACTTGCCTCCGACGCTGAAAGCGCCAGTGAGGGCGAGGAAGACCCCACTTTCCTGGTCTCTTCCTCGCTCTCCTCATCATGTAGTGATGATGAGCCCCCAAGGCGGCGGAGACGCCACCATGCGAGACCACAACCCCCATGCAACTGACCCTGTGCCCCATACTAGTACTAGCGATCCTGTCGCCAGTACTAGTATGGCAGCCCACCAGGCAAGTCCACCGGTACCCTCTACCGGTGAACCTGACTGGACTACACCAGAGAACTTTGAGCCTGTGATTCCTGGGTTTGTTGGCAACCCAGCAATCCAAATTGACATTGCCGGGTTCACTGAAATAGACTTTTTAGTCATTATTTCAGTGATGACTTTGTCAACATGATGGTGACACAGACAAACGTGCTGCATATGGGCCTGGTCAAAAAACCCAGTGTCAGGCAGTACTGGAGCGGGGACATCCTCTACCAGACCCCGCTCTATAGTATGGCCATGGCACGGGAACGTTTTGAGGCCATAAGGAAATGTTTCCATTTCAATGACAATGTAGCATGTCCCCCCAGTTTTTGGAGGCCTATGTTCCCCAAAAGGAAGTCTCAATTGATGAGTCTCTTATCAGTTTTAAGGGGAGACTCATATTCCGCCAATACATCCCATCCAATCTGGCGAGATATGGCGTGAAGATGTATAAACTCTGTGAGAGTACCTCCGAGTACACTTACAAGTTTAGAATATATGAGGGTCGAGATTCCCGTATTGAACCCCCAGAATGTCCCCCCATTCTGGGTGTCAGCGGGAAGATTGTGTGGGACCTTTTGCACCCACTACTAGATAAGGGTTACCACCTTTACGTGGATAACTTTTATACTAGTATCCCTCTGTTCAAATCCCTCGCCGCCAGATCTACGTCCGCTTGTGGGACCGTGTAGAAAAATCAGAGAGGCCTCCCGACCTATCCCCTCCAGGCACCAATCCCCAGGGGTGAATCCCGTGCCTTTTCCCATGAGAACCTGTTGTTGGTCCGGTATAAGGACAAGAGGGATGTCCTTATGCTCACCACAATTCATGGGAACGGCAGCACCCCTGTCCCTGTGCGAGGTACCGCGGCACCGGTCCTCAAGCCCGATTGTATTCTGGACTACAATCAGTAAATGGGGGGAGTTCATCTCTCTGATCAAGTCCTCAAGCCATATAATGCCATGCGCAAAACCCGGGCATGATATAAAAAAGGTTGCAATCTACATGGTCCAGGTTGCCATGTACGATGCATTTGTACTATACCAGAGCGCTGTCAACACAGGGAGATTTCTCAAGTTCCAGGAGGTGCTCATAAAGGCCCTGATCTTTGGCGGTCAGGGGGGAGCGGCCCCGAGCACTTCCGAAACTGGAGGTTCCAGGCAAAAAGTGCAGAGTGTGTCGTTGGAGAGGTATTCGGAAGGACACCACCACTCAGTGCGACACTTGCCCTGATCATCCGGGCCTCTGCATTAAAAATTGCTTCAGGGAGTATCACACTTCCATGGAGTACAAAATTTTAAAATCATCTTTCCCCATTTTAATTCCCCTTGATTTGACCCCAATGTACCAGTCCAGAGCACATTGTCCTCCAAATTTTAAACCCCCCCTTCCCAAAAAAATTAAAAAAAACAATAACATAACACCCCTGATAAGACCTCTAGTGGTATTGAGTACTGTATTAGAGTCATTTGCATCGGGGGTTTTCAGTTTGCCTCAAATGCGCAGCGCTCTCTCTACACCTGAGCGGGGTGCACATTTGGGGTAACAGACTAGGGACAGCCACACACATAACATTCCCAGAATGATGAATCAGGGTTTTGCGGCGAGCATCATTTTTACTTTTGGCTATACCCTTGGGCATCATTCTGGGTACCCAATTTGCTAATTATTATGAAAATTGCAATTTTCATTTTTCAAAAAACTACCCTTCATCCATTCCTGGAAAATAAATCTAGGAAATGCCCGTCCATTCAAAATATGGTCACATGTGGCTGTTTCTTTTTTTTTATTCTCCTCTGAATGTATGTAACCGTCAGGCCTCAAATGCACAGTGCTCTCTCCTCCCCTGAGAGGTGTGCGCATTTTCAGGTAACCGTTTAGGGATGGCCACCCCAAAAAAAAATTCCCATAATGATGAAGCAGAGCATAGGGTTTGTGACGGGCACACGTTTTACTTTTGCCTATGCTCTGGGTCATCATACTCCATACACAGATAGCATATCAGTTGGAAAATTGCAATTTTTAATTTTCCAAAAATACATTTCATCCATACCTGGAAAATAAATTTAAGAAACAACCGACCGTTCCATATGTCCAATTTACCCCTATAAAGATTCCTCAGGGGTTGTACTTTCTGTAATGGTGTCACATGTGGGTGTTCCTTTCTTTTATTTTCCTCTGAATGTATGTAACCGTCAGCTACTGATATGCCATAGGCCTAAAATGCGAACATTGCTCTATGAGTCTTGAGCCATGTTATGTGCCTGCACAGCATGTTATGTCCACATATGGGGTATTTTTCTACTCAGGAGAAATTGGGTTAAAAATTCTTGGGGATTTTTCTCCGATTAACCCTTGTAAATTAGCAAAATTTTTGGTAACAACAGCATTTTAGTGAAAAATAACACACTTTTCGGTTTTAATGCCCACTGATCCAAAAACCCATGAGGTGTAAATACTCACTATACCCCTTGTTACGTTCCTTGAGGGGTGTCATTTTAAAATTCAGGTCACTTGCCAGTTTTTTTTTTATTTTAGGCCAGAACTCCTGCCATTGCAGGGCAAATCCCCATCTTAGGCCTCAAAGGTGCTCGGTGCTCTCTCACTCATTAGCCCTGTTGTGCACCCGCACAGCACGTTACATCTACATATGTGGTATTTCCTTACTCGGGACAAATTGGGCTCCAAACTTTGGGGAGATTTTTCTCCTATAATCCCAGTTAAGAATGAAATATTTTGTGTAACACTAGCAATTCAGTATTAAAAATCAGATTTTTAATTATTACGGCCCACTGTTCAAAAAAAACCTGTGAGTTGTAAATACTAGGGATGTCCCGATACCGATACTGGTATTGGTATTGGGGCCGATACTAGCCATTTGCACGGTATCGGGGACTCGTTTAATGTCCCCGATACCATGCCCGATACCTGTTGCCGCTCTGCTGCCCCGTTTTACCATCCTCCCGTCCGCATCATAGTGTTCCATGGAGGAGCATGTGACACACACGTCACTCCGCCTCCTCCCCTGCGCCCAGCGTAACGCTACAGAGGAACCAGAGTGACGTGTATGTCACATGCTCCTCCATAGGACGACACGATGCGGACCAGAGGACGGGAGAATGGGGCAGCAGAGTGGCAGCACCAGCACCCGACCCGAGGAGGTGAGCTGCCTGCAAGGAGGGGGCTGTTACTAATGTCTAAGTGGGGGGCCCTGCTGCTGTCTAAACGGGGGGGGGGGGGCTCTGCTGCTGTCTAAACTGGGGGGGCTCTGCTGCTGTCTAAACGGGGGTCCCTGCTGCTGTCTAAAGGGATGGGCCCTGCTGCTGTCTAAAGGGGGGGGGCTGCTGCTGTCTAAAGGGGGGCCCATTGGCTAAAGGGGGGCTGTGGTCTACAGGGGGGCTGCTACTTATGTCTACAGGGGGGCTGCTGTTTACAAGGGGGGCTGCTGTCTACAGGGGGGCTGCTACTAATGACTGCCAGGGGGCTGCTGCTAATGTCTGCAAGGGGATACTACCTACTATTAAAGACAATCTTACAGCAGAGTCACCTGCACTAACTTGAATTTATAGGTAGACTAGCTGAGTACCCGGCATTGCCCGTTTTTTTTTTTGTTATTTTTTTGTAAATCATTTTTATTGAAAACATTTTTTGGAACATATTACAAAGAAAACAATGGGGAGAAAAATAAACAAAGGAGCAAGCTTTTGACTTCATATATTGTTGTCATATCCCAACCCCCTATCCTGTCCTCCTATCCCGTCCTCCTATCCCGACCTCCTATCCGACCTCCTATCCCATCCTCCTATCTCGACCTCCTATCTCGACCTCCTATCCCATCCTCCTATCTCGACCTCCTATCCCGTCCTCCTATCCTGACCTCCTATCCCATCCTCCTTTCCTGTCCTCCTATTTTGACCTCCTATCTCGACCTCCTATCGCGTCCTCCTATCCCGACCTCCTATCTCGACCTCCTATCCATACCTCCTATCCATAACTCCTATCCCGTCCTCCTATCTTGACCTCCTATCCCGACCTCCTATCCCGTCCTCCTATCGCGACCTCCTATCTTGACCTCCTATCCCAACCTCCTATCCGTCCTCCTATCTCGACCTCCTATCCAGACCTCCTATCCCGACCTCCTCTCCCGACCTCCAATCCTGACCTCCTATCCCGTCCTCCTATCCAATCTATCTATCCCAACCTCTTATCTCGACCTCCTATCCTGACCTCCTATCCCATCCTCATATCCCCTGCTCCTATCTCGACCTCCTATCCCAATCTCCTATCCCGACCTCCTATCCCGTCCTCATATCCCATCCTCATATCCCTTCCTCAAATCCCGACCTCCTATCTCGACCTCCTATCCCGACCCGTAATATGTGTGCCAGGTATTGAAATATCTCCAGCTGTACGGAAGTTATGTGGGAACATACATTTCCCATTGATTTGCATGGGACTTTAAACAAAAACCCTGACCCTCACAAATGGGGGTAGTTAAGGGTTAAATTAACTATCCTATATTTTAAGTGGACATATAACAGGGATGTGGAATTCCTGTCGCCTGACGCCCAGGACAAGCAGTTCCGGGCGCCGGGCAGGTGAATTTGTCCGGCCCTTAGCTTCGGGCAAGCAGGGCCGGACCTGACAAGTCGCCCGGACCTCTGCAGTCTGTATGGAGCGGGCTGCCGACTCCTGCCCGCTCCATACTCTGCAGCCCCCGGCTGTAAAAACCTGTGTCCTCCGAAGTAGAGCAGGGGAGATGAGAAGCTGTGTATTTGTCTTCTCTCCCCTGCCCTGCAGACGTGCGAGGGGAGATGAGGGGGCGTGGCTTCTTGCTCCCCGTGCAGACCTGCGTCCTCTGCCTTCACTCCCCCCAGCTGTAGCTTCGGAGAGCTGAGGGGAGGAGGCATGTCTGCACGGGGAGATGCATGCGGCGCTCACAGGGGAGTATGGAGCGGGCTCAGGATTCCTGCCCGCTCCATACTCTGCAGCCCCCGGCTGTTCTCAGTAGCCGGGGGCCGCCGCTAATAGCCAGCATGCGGCGATCGCCATGGCTGGCTATTAACCCTTTAGATCGCCGCTGTCAAAGCTGACAGCGGCGTCTAAAGGGACATGTGAATGCTCCCTGGTGGGCTAGTGGGGTGGATCGCCCCCCCTCATATAAGTGTAATAAAGTGTAAAAAAAAAAAAAAGTTTTAATAAAAGTTTGAAAGACACACATTAACCCAGTGGTCTTCAAACTGTGGCCCTCCAGATGTTACAAAACTACAATTCCGGGCATGCTGGGAGTTGTAGTTTTGCAACATCTGGAGGGCCACAGTTTGAAGACCGTTGCATTAACCCCTTCCATGTTAAAAGTTCAAATCACCCCCTTTTCCTATATAAAAACATGCAAACATAATAAAAATAAACATATTTGGTATCGCTTTGTGCGTAATTGTACAACCTATTAAAATATAACATTATGTATCCCGTACGGTAAAAAGTCAGATCAATACCAAAATGGTACCGATACAAAAAACAGATTATGGCGCAAAAAATGAGCCCTCATACAGCCTTGTATGCGGAAACAAAATAGAGCTACATGGGGTTAAAAAATGGCAATTAAAAAAATTTAGAAATAGTCCAGAATTAGTAAAACATGACGTAAACTATACAAATCTGGTATTGCTGTAATCAGGCGGCCTAAAGTATAAAACTAACATGTTACCTCAACCACAAGGTAAATGGCGTAGAAAAGAAAACCACCAAATCTGCAAATTTATCTTTTACTATTTCAATTTCACTTCCCTAAATATATATATTTTTTTGGGGGTTCAGAGAATATGTTATTGAAAAATTAAAAGGTATCCTTATAGTAGGTAGTTATGGCTATTATAGGGCGAGGAGGAAAAAATTTGAGCGTAAAAGCGAAAATTGGCCCGGACAAGTGGATCGTCATGAGGAACAAGTAGATTTTGCTCCATTTTAGTCTCGTGGACAAGTAGTTTTTTTATAAAATTTCCACACCCCTGATATAAGTAACATGTGACCAAGTATTATCGAAATATCTCCAGCCGTTTGGAAGTTATGCAGTAACATTTATTTCCCATTGACTTGTATGGGACTTTAAACATAAACCCGGCCCCTGGCAAATGGGGGTGAGTAAGGGTTAAATTACCTATCCTATGTTTGTTGTTGACATATAAGTAACATGTGTGCCAAGTTTCATGTTAATATCTTTAGCTGTTTGGACGTGATGCTGGAACATACACACATTGGCCCACATTTATCAATGGGTTTACACCGTTTTTTCCTTCTATATTTGGCACTAATTTGGCGCAAAGTATGTTTTTTGCTCCTATTTTTCCGCCTTTTTGTTTAGAAGTTTCTGCTGATTTTGAGTTACGATCCACTGATTTGGGCAGTACGCATAATATGAACGTGTTTTATCAATTGTGCTTTTTATGAAAAGGCGCATAAAAAGGCGCAAAGACCAGAAATACGGCAAAAATATACACCAAGCTCAAGGTGGTGTAGGAAATCCTTCTACGTGTCCACTGCGCTATCACAAAAACCAGTGTAAGAGAAAGGTTACACTGGTTTTTGAGGTTTGTGCTTGCGCCAAAATCATCAAGATGCGTGCACCTTTTTAATAAAAAAGGCGCAAGGAAGGGAAATATACAGGGTTTAAAAAGGCGCAACAAAAACACGGAGGTAGACAGCTAATGATAAATGTGGGCCATTGAGTTTTATATATATATATATATATATATATATATATATATTTAGATAGTGCAGGTGACCCGGTTTCTACCGCTGCTCACCATGTGGTCACAGGTCTCACCACCAATGCAAATTCCCTGTTTTGTCCAATGGAGAAGAGAGAAATCTTGGCTCATACTACAGCAGCCGCCTCCATTGTACACAACAAGGACCCACATATCAGCACGGTAAACAGCGCCAGAAACCGGGTCACCCTGGTGTCAGATTCCCTTTAAAATATAAGTACTCATACTTGGTATCGGCGAGTACTAGTATTAAAGTATCGGTACTCGTACTCGGTCTTAAAAAAATTGTATCGGGACATCCCTAGTAAATACTCACTGTACCCCTTGTTACGTTCCTTGAGGGATATACGTTCCAAAAAGATGGCACAGTTGGGGGGGGGGGCCTCTGTTCTGCCACCATGGGGGCTTTGAAAATGCACATGGCCCCGAACTACAATTCCAGCCAAAACAGCGCTCCTGTAGTGCGCTCGCCGAGCAATTTACGTCCTCATATGAGATATTTACTTATTCATGAGAAATTGGGCTACAAATTTTTTTGGGGGGGGGAGTTATTTTAATTACACCTTGTTAAACCTGTGAGGTATAAGTTCTTACTGTAATGCTTATTACGTTCTTTGAGGGGTGTAGTTTCCAAAGTGGTGTCACATGTGGGGGGTTTCCGCTGTTCTGGCACCATGGGGGCTTTGTAAATGCACATTGCCCCCAACTTCAATGACAGCAAAATTCTCTCTCCTACAGCCAAACAGCGCTCCTTCTCTTCTGAGACCTGTAGTGTGCTTGCCGAGCAATTTATTTCCACATATGAGTTATTTACTTATTCATGAGAATTTGGGCTACAAATTTGTTTTTGTTTTTTGTTCAATTACACCTTGTTAAAATGAAAAATTTGGGGTAACACAAGAATTTTAGTGTTAAAAATCAAATTTTTCACTTTTACAACGCACTGTTCAATAAACCTGTGAGGTATAAGTTCTTACTGTAATGCTTATTACGTTCCTTGAGGGGTGTAGTTTCCAAAATAGTATGCCATGTTTTTTTTTTTTTGCTGTTCTGGCACCATGGGGGCTTCCTACATGCAACATGCCCCCCCAAAAACCATTTCAGCAAAATTCTCTTTCAAAAAGCCAAATTTTGCTCCTTGTCTTCTGAGCATTGTAGTGCGTCAGTAGAGCTCTTAACATCCACATATTGGGGTGTTTTCTTAATCGGAAGAAATTAAGCTTTAAATTTTGGGGTCCATTTTCTCCTATTACCCCTTGTGAAAAAGAAAAGTTTGGGGTAACACCATCATTTTAGTGTTAAAAATCTAATTTTCCATTTTCATGTCCAACTTCAACGCAAAGTCGTCAAACATCTGTGAAGTGTTAAGGTTCACTTTACCCCTTGTTACGTTCCTTGAGGGGTGTAGTTTCCAAAATAGAATGCCATGTGTTTTTTTCTTTTTGCTGTTCTGGCACCATGGGGCTACCTAAATGCGACATGCCCCCCCAAAAACCATTCCAATAAAATTCTTTCTCCAAAATCGCAAAGCTGCTCCTTCCCTTCTGAGCCATGTTGTGTGTCCGCAGAGCACTTAACATCCACAGGTATTGCCATCCTCGAGAGAAATTGGGCTACACATTTTAGGAGTCTTTTACTCCTTTTACCCCTTGTAAAAAGTCTAAAAATGGGGCTACAAGAACATGTTAGTGTAAAAAAAAAAACCTAAAGGGTTAACAAAGTTTCTGAATGTCATTTTGAATACATACTTTGAGGGGTGCACTTTTTATAATGGGGTCCATAATGGAGGGTTTCTTACAGAAAGGCCCCTCAAATCCACTTCAAACTTAACTGGTCCCTGAAAAAATCATATTTTGAATTTTTCATGAAAATTTGGAAAATTGCTGCTTTACTTTGAAGCCCTCTAATGTCATTGAAATGTAAAAACATGTTACCTTTCTGATTCCAATATAAAGTAGACATATTGGGGGACATTTCCTAATCTAGTCTATTCTGGGTATGCTTATAGACCAGCGTATGTGGTAGTCTCCTGTCTATTGTGCTCCTAATTTATCAAAGGTCTCACAGCCCTTGATAAATTCTGTGCTCAGACTTCAGGGTCTACAGCTTAAACTGCATTTAGACCTGCTCCAACATGGTCTGACATTTCAGCGTATTTTGGGCAGATGCGACTTGTCGCACAAAAGTCGCACTTGATAAATTCAGCACCAATGCATTTTCCAATGCATTTCCGTCTAAAATAGACTTGCATGCATCATGTTCTAGAAATCCTCTACAGCAAAAGTCGCAGAAAAGTCGCACATATTTAGACTGCGACTTTCTGTGCGACAAATTTAGACAGGAAAAAACAGTCTAAATCCTTTGATAAATCTCCCCCATTGTATATGTGAATCAATATATAATTTATTTGGAATGTCTATATTCCTTACAAGCAGAGAGCTTCAAAGTTAGAAAAATGCAAAATTTTCATAAATTTTTTTATTTTTTCACCAAGAAATGATGCAAGTAACGCTGAAAATTTACCTCTAACATAAAGTAGAATATGTCACGAAAAAACAATCTCTGAATCAGAATGAAAAGTAAAAGCATCCCAGAGTTATTAATGCTCAAAGTGACAGTGGTCAGATGTGCAAAAAAATGCTCCCGTCCTTAGGGTCAAAATGGGCTCTGTCCCCAAGGGGTTAAACATATAAATTTTCCTGCGTATAGTTATGATTTCTTCTAGAAGTACAACAAAATAAAACCTATATAAGTAGGGTATCATTTTAATCGTATGGAGCTACAGAATAAAGAAAAGGTGTCATGTTTACCGAAAAATGTACTGCATAGAAACAGAAACCCCCAAAAGTTACAAAATTGTGTTTTTTCTTCAATTTTGTCGCACAATGATTTTTTTTCCCATTTCGTTGTGCACTTTTGAGTAAAATGACTGGTATCACTGCAAAGTAGAATTGGTGGCGCAAAAAAAATAATCCATCACATGGATTTTTAGGTGCAAAATTGAAAGAATTATGATTTTTAAAGGTAAGGAGGAAAAAATGAAAGTGCAAAAACAGAAATACCCCTGGTCCTTAAGGGGTTAAGTACCAAAGACTGAGGGCGTACCCGTATGCCCTTTGTCCTTAAGGTTTTAAAGAATACAAGTGTTCATGTATGCACTTAAAGAGATGTATTTTTGTCTTACCCACAAAGTAACACACACAGGGGCAAATGATACTGTAAGTGACATGGGTACTTCTACAAGTAATACATTAGCAAATGTCATTACCTCCCAGACTGAAATTTTTTACTGACAAAAGGAGAAGTTTCTTGGTGTATGATTTCCTATGAGGTCTATTCTATTTAACCAATTAGTAGACTTTTTTTTCTTTCTTTATTTAAATCACCTTTGGTACCATCTCTTTTAGAGATGAGCGAATTTACAGTAAATTCGATTAGTCACAAACTTCTCGGCTCAGCAGTTGATGACTTTTCCTGCATAAATTAGTTCAGCTTTCAGGTGCTCCCGTGGGCTGGAAAAGGTGGATACAGTCCTAGGAGACTCTTTCTTTTTTTTTTTTTTAAACAAATTTTATTGAATTTTCATTGTTATAAACAAACATCACACATTGATAGTTAAGTGCGGAATATCGTCGAATAGGAGCCATAAGAACATTCAATAAATTACAAAACCAGAAACTGTAAACTCCACACAGCTAATGGATAACCCAAGTGGACATGCGCGGCAGTATCACAATATTCATTCGCCTCGCTCTAATTAGGCGTGCCATGTTCGTAGTATGTTAGAAGTCAAGGTCAAGAGGTAAGTCGTAATGGACCCAGTGAATCACTCAAAACCCCAAGACAGTACCAGTCTGTCGAGCTAAAGGGCTTAACTATGTCCTCGATTTCAGCTGATGTGTAGTGTGTAACAATAAAATCTTGCCATTTGGCGAAATATTTTGCCGTGTTTGTGTTCATGTGTCGTTCAGTATCAAGCCTATCTATCCCACATAACAATTTAAGTTGCGATATGACCATGGTGATGGTGGGAACAGAAGGGGAGAGCCAGGCTGCGAAGATACACCTAAGTGCCACTAAGAGGACAATGTGAACTAGTTGGGGTGTTTTGGTGGGGCCTTGGTCGGTCAAGTCAGGTGGTCTAAACTGATGAAACAATAGGGCTCTTGGTGTATGTGGTAGTGACATTTCCCATTTCTCTCTGATGTATGATATAATCATTTGCCAATATCTTTCTGTATGGGGGCACGTCCAAACTCCATGCCACATATTCGTCAAAGGGGTAGCACATTTAGGGCAGGCCGTGATACGATCGGGGAAATCCGGGGAAGGCAGTATGTTAAACCCATATAAGGCTTTGTGAGCCATTTTGTAGTAGGTTTCACGCCATCTCTCATTGATAATGCATTTACGGATGATATTCCACCCATTCAAGATACATTCCGAAATATCGTCTCCTGGTACCCATGAGGTCCACGCTGAAAAAATAGAAGAGGGTGTAAATTTCAGTAGTACTTTCCTAAGGGATGTGTATATCATAGAGATGGACAATTTACGGGGTTCCGAACCAATAAGATAGTCTAGTTCGTTCTTTGTGGCCTCTTTGGACAGGTTACGCAATCGACTAAAGAAGAAGGAGCATATCTGTTGCATAGGGAATGCATGAGACGGGGGAAGGTTGTGTAGGGAGAGCAGTGTGGTTGGTCGGAGCCATCGTTTCTGAGTAACGTCCATAAAGTGCTTGGCCGTCGTGAGGCCCTTGTCCGACCAAAGGCCAAGCACCTCAGGAGGAAGTCTTGGGGGAAACTCTGGATGTTTCGCCAGTGGTAGATGTTTGGATAAGAGGTAAGGCAGTCCATATAACTTCCTGACCTCTTTCCAAGATGCCACCGTATCCCTCAGCAGTACAGAGCGTTTCACTATGGAGGGGAGTTTAGAGTATGTAGTATGTAAGAGGACTGCTAGGTTCCATGGAGCCGCCAATTCACTCTCTAGACCGTAAAGAGCATGATAAGAGGATCCATGTATCCAGTCATTAACAAATCGAAAAAGACATGATAGATTGTATCCTCTTACATTGGGAAAATTCAGTCCCCCATCAGACCTATTGAGCATCAATTTGTTTAGTGCGATTCTGGGCCTCTTCCCCGCCCAGATAAATTTGGTGAATGCTGAGTTTAAGCCTTTCACGTCAGTATGTTTTAACAGAAGTGGTAGGGTTTGCAGGGGGTATAGGAGACGCGCAAAGCTGACCATTTTAATGAGTGCACATCTCCCCATAAAGTTCAGGGGGAGTTTTTCCCATTTACGTAATTCAGCTTTAATCTTGGAGAAGAGGGGAGTATAGTTTAAACTATATATGGTGTCGGGCGTTCTCCCTATTTTGATACCCAGGTAGGTGATGGAGGAGTCAGCAATGCGGACTCCCATACCTGATATCTCTGGAAGCCACTGGTGACGGAAAGGGCCTAGGGGTAAAAGTTCCGATTTAGACACATTTATTTTGTAACCCGAGAACGCCCCAAATGTTCTCAGATGTTCAAGAATGCGTCCTAGGGAAGCAGTCGGGCCATCAAGGAACAATAAAATATCATCTGCGAACATTGTCAATTTTACTTCCTTCTTCCCCACCTTAATGCCAGGATAAATATTTTCAGACAGTAGGGAGAGCGCCAGGGGTTCTAACGCTAAATTAAAGAGTAGGGGAGAGAGTGGGCAACCCTGTCTGGTGCCCTTGAAGAGAGGGAAGGGCGTGGATAGGATACCAGGTGTGTGTATTCTAGCCTTGGGGGTTGCATAAATCCCAGAAATGTAATTCCTAAATGACCCTTGAATACCAATCGCATCCAGCACCAGTCCCAGCCAATCCCATTTTACATTATCGAATGCTTTTTCGGCATCCAAAGTGAGCAAGGCAGGAGCTTCACCCCTCTGGGGCTGATGTTGTAGGCGATCTAGAACCGCCATAACCGTTCTCAAATTCATGGTAGCTGATCTGTTCCTAATAAAGCCCACTTGATGGGAACCGATTAAGGCTGGCATGAATCGAGAAAGACGGTCAGCTAAAATTTTTGATAGAATCTTGATGTCTTGGTTAATTAGAGATATCGGACGATAGGAACCTGGGTCAGTTAGGTCCTTACCCGGTTTAGGCAAAACTTTTATGTGTGCAAGAGAGGCTTCTGTGGGTAATGATCCCGTAGACATGAATACCTGAAACATATCCCTTAAGACTGGGGCAATCTGCTCTGATAGGGCTTTATAAAATTCGCCTGAATACCCGTTTGGGCCCGGGGCCTTCCCGTTATGGAGATGACCGATAACTCCCTGTATTTCCTCCACCGACACCGGTGCATTAAGAATCTCCCTCTGTTCTTCCGTCAGTGTGGGAAGTTGGACCCGTTTCAAGAAGGCCTCACCCGCCGAAAGGTCAGAGGGAGAGTTTTCATAAAGCGAGCTATAGTAGGAGGACAGCAATTTGTTAACGGAGTGAGGGTTTTTGTGCGTGACTCCCGAGGAGTCTTTAAGTGCTGTTATGTGAGGGGTAGGTATCTTTCCCCTAGCTATACGGGCCAGTAGACGTCCCGATTTGTTACCGTGTCTAAAGAGATCTACCTCAAAGTGGGACCTCCCTAGGCGTTCCCTTCTATCCCACCATAATTCAAAAGTGGCTCTAGCCGATTTCCATTCCTCCCGGTTCTGAATAGTAGGGTGGGCTACGAAGGTGGCATAGACATCCCTTAGTCGAGCACTGGCTTCATTCAGATTTTTCAGAGAGGTGCGTTTTAGGTGGGCCACGTGTGCCATCAATTTTCCCCTTAATACTGCCTTCCCCGATTCCCAGAACAGAGTTGGGTCTGAGCGGTGTTCCCCATTATATACGGTATATTCTAACCACCAACCCCTAAGTAATTCGAGAAAGGTATCATCCTTGGCCAGCAGTGAGGGGTAACGCCAAAGAATATCTGTCCCTTTGGGGTAGGAGGGCAGGAGCCGCAGACAGAGAGGGGTATGGTCTGACAACGCCAGTTCTCCAATGTCTACTGAGCTAACTTTATGGTAAAGTTCCGGAGATGTCAGTAGATAGTCTATACGAGACCAGGAAGAGTGGGCATTGGAGAAATGGGTGAATTCCCTATCATCCGGGTGAGACATTCTCCACACATCTAGCAGTCCCAATTGGTCTAAGAAAGGGGGCAATACACAGTCTCTGCTACGTATGGGGATTGCTTGAGATGTCGGGCCCTTTCTGTCCACTAGGGGGTCGAGGACTGTGTTAAAGTCGCCCCCCACTATTTTGTTCGTCGTGTTATCGTCATGAATTCTGTCTGCTAGAGCGTGAAAAAAGGACTTATTTTCCCCATTGGGACCGTATATGTTATAAATGCTAAAGATCTCTCCATTGTGGTCAAGTCGTAAGTGTGAGACCCTGCCTTCATCATCAGTGTCGTGTGATATAAGACCAAAAGCAAAAGATTTGTGGATCAAAGTGACCACTCCTGCTTTCCCATCCTGGGCCTGAGAACCAAACACCTGCCCCACCCATTGCTGCTGTAACCTAAAAAAATCTGAGCCAGCTAGGTGGGTTTCTTGGAGGAGGACAATGTCCGGGTGGAATCGCTTCAAATATCGTATAAAAAGTCTTCGTTTTTGGGGGGAGCGAAGACCCTTGACATTCCACGATATTATGTTAGGCATGGTAAATCAAGACAATCCAGACAATCCCTCATAGAGGGCTGTGCAGATATTATATGTGTAAATAGATATGAAAGGGCACAGCAGCAATGGGGGCATACCAAACATGACCCTGAATAAGCAATACCGTGTAAAGTTTCTATAAGGCAGGATAGGTGCCCGATAATAAACTGGGCAGTAGTTTTCACTAGAGGTTCCAAGCTGTGGGAAAGAACAAACAAAACAAAAACAGTATACAAGCAAATAACAGTTAACCATCCTGTAGAATATCCTAGAAAGTGTTGCTAATTTAGCAAAACCTTCCTTTTGGATAATGGACTTCCTTTTTTCGGCCGACATAGGCATCAAAGTAATATCACACCTTTCTGGACGCCCATGCTCCCCCCCCTCCCCCCGACCCCCTCTAAGATGGTCGAGTCCCTCAGTCAGGTAGGTGAAAGGCCAACCCTGCCGTGCGGCCGTGCAACATTACAGCACCAAAGCCGGGTTGGAATATGGCAACATTGAAAACCTTCCGTATAACAACGCCATATAGGCGAGGAAGATAAAAACAAAGAGAAAACCTGGACGTCCGGTTCATCATTCCCGTAGTCCCAGCAGAAGGCTCAAAGGCAAGAAGGTGAAGTCATCATGAACAAGGAACAAGGAACAGCTGTGTTCAGTCAGGTGAAGATCGCCTGTCGCTGTCATAGCCACGGCCTGGAGAGCGATGACGTCTACGTCGGTGTCTTTGGCTTGCAGAGAATTGCGAATCTCTAGGTGCTGAGCGGGAACGATGATTCCTTCTCGGTGATCTCGAACGACGAGTGGGTGTCCGGGCTGGTGGACGGGAAGATGACGTGGAGGAAGAGGACAGCAGCTGGTCTATTGATGAAGATGCTTCCTCTGGAGTCTTGAAAGTGGTGGTAGAGCCGTCAGGATGGAACACCCTCAGGGTGGCTGGATACTGAAGTTGGAATCTATATTTCGCCTGAAATAGCTTAGTGCAAACAGTGCTGAAGGCCCTCCTACGTTTCGCCACTTCTACCGAGAAGTCCTCAAAAATCAACAGGCGCATTCCATGAATTTCCAGGGGTTGTGTCAGACGGCGGTACGCCCTCAAAATGTCAACTTTGTCGTTGTAATCCAGTAGTCGAAGAATGACTTGACGGGGGCGGGCCTCCGGAGTGGAAGATGGTCGGTTAGGCTGGGGGTGTGAAGATGGGCCAATTCTGTGGGCTCGTTCCACCCTGCAGGGATGAGACAGGCCAAGCGACTTAGGAAGATCTCGCTCGCAAAAGCGTTGCAGGTCAAGAGGTGCTACTGTCTCCTTAACCCCCACTATACGTAAATTATTGCGCCTAGAGCGGTTTTCTAGGTCTTCCATTTTCTCGCCAATGCGGATCATCTCCAATTCCATGCCATGTAGGCGTTTAGCTGCAGCCGTGTCGGTATCCTCCAATTGGGAGGTTCTGTGCTCCAATTCTGACAGGCGGCCAGTATGTTCCTGTACTTCCAGTTTTAGGTTTTGGAGAGTTGCTTTTAGGACCTCCTCCACTATATTTCGTACAGTTGGGGTAATACGCAACGCCATTTCATTCGCCAGGTGCTGGTAGTCTATGGAAAAGGCCGGCCCTGAGGAAAGTTGAGGGGTTGCAATAGTAGTCCCGGGGGGTGAGGGGCCCACGGTGGCAGTGTGCGGTCCCAAGTGTGGGTCAGCTGGCAGGCTGACTTCCATAGCGGTTACCTCAGAGCTTAACTGCCTCTCCGTTTGTGGTGGCCGTGATGTCACCCCCGATGCGGCCTCCGCCATCACTGCAGAGTCGGGCTGCGCCAATTCTGGGACTGCAGGTGGTGTCTGTTTTTGGGAACCGCCATGCGGTGTCGCCCCGTCAGTCCCCGGTGTCCCCACGCGGGTATCATTCATTGGTGGCAGTGTGGGGACTCCCGCAGCGGGTCGCAGCTTCTGTCCCGCCGTCGCCGCCATGACAGGTGCGCTTTGTGGTGTGTGCTGGGGAGGCGCGGGCTGTGATGTACCGGAGGAGCCGCCACGTTGGAGGTACCTGTCCATCCCCTCGGACTGGCTGAGGTGTCGGGCGGTGATCGGGGACTTCTGAAGCCCGTTAGTGCAGCGGTACTTAGCTGATAGGAGTCGGGGGTGGAGGAGCACACGCGCTCGCCGTCTACATCAGGCCGCGCCGGAACCGGAAGTCAGGAGACTCTTTCTTAGGACTGTATCCACCTTTTCCAGCCCACCGGAGCACCTGAAAGCTGAATTAATTTATGCAGGATAAGTCATCAACTGCCGAGCCGAGAAGTTCGTGATGAATCTAATTTACTGTAAATTCGCTCATCTCTGATCTCTTTATATGTAACTATTGGTTTTCTAACTGCAACATCATGTAAATGTATACATCATGTTCCAGAATAATCCAATTTTTACAGAAAAAGCTGTATGATAGAACAGGGTATTCCTAAAGTTGAAAACAACCTTTTTTTTCTCTCTCTCTTCTGATCTTTCTTTTTACAGAACAGTAAATTCTGTTTTTCTATCTGTCCAGCTCTCAAATAGGCTTTTTCTATAACTCCTATAGGGTAACCCGTTTGGGAAACCAAAGTTTGAGCTCTATTGCTTGTTTGCGGTATGTGGTGTGATGACTATTGATTCCTTTAGATCAAAAGAGAAATCCCTGACAGCAAACAGCAGCAGCTCCTTATACAAAGCCATTTATACACATGGGGGGGATTTATCAAAACCAGGGTAGAGTAAGAGTGGTGCAGTTGCCCATAGCAACCAATCAGATCACTTCTTTCATTTTTCACAGGAGTCTTTGAAAATAAAAGAAGCAATCTGATTGGTTGCTATGGGCAACTTAACAACTTTTCCTCTAGACAGGTTTTGATAAGTCTCCCTCATGGAAATACAGCCCAACTTTTGGTCTGTGGGGATGATGGGGAAAATGGTCTAAACTGATAGCATCATATAGGTCACTATAACTACTGATGTGATTGCACTAAAAAGATAAGCAAATTAGGTTTTGAAGCCCGTTGGGACTTGCCTCAGTTCTCTACTGGTATAGTTATAATACAGATCAAGCTACCTGGCATGTCCAGAAGCATTGCCTCCCAAAATGCCATTACCAACAGTGACTCTGAGAGCAGAGCCCAGACACCTGCCTTATGGAGAATAAGGGTATGTTTATTAAATATAAAACCATATATACAATAAAGTATTGTAGGACCAAGGATGGAAACTGTCAACACAGCAAAAATACATATTCTGTACAGCCTACACAGATCACGTGGGCGGAGCAACGGTCACTTCCGGTCACATGACACATCCCGCAGAGTAACATTCTGTACAGCCTACACAGGTCATGTGGGCGGAGCCGTAGTCACTTCCGGTCACATGACACATCCCGCTTAGTAACACTTATCCTGTACAGCCTACACAGGTCACGTGGACGGTGCCGCGGTCACTTCCGGTCACATGACACATTCTACCGGTGACAGCGCTGTAGCTTGTTACTGGCTGAGCGGATACAGTGTGTCTTGGGATCATGTCCGCGGATCTGCTGAGCTGGTGTGTGGGAGAACTGGAGCGCCGCTTCGGATTACGTGTCAGCGAGGACATCGTACAGTAAGTGGGCTCTGCGGGGTGACCGGGCACAAACCGGCTTTACGCGTGGCACTGCCCTCTGACTGAGCATTGAAGTCTGTAAAGCAGCATTTCCCAACGCTGTTTCAAAACCACAATTCCCAGCATGCCCAGACAGCCTTTGGCTGTCTGGGCATGCTGGGAGTTGTAGTTTTGCAACAGCTGTAGGCACCCTGGTTTGGAAACACTGATGTAAAGAGTCAGAGGGCTCAGCAGAGATGTCAGGAAGTGTTCACACTCCATCATATACTGTGATGAGGGGATACCCTGCTCTTGTCCATATGGGAATGTGTTCTCTGAATGTATGGGCCAGTAATCACTAGCATATAGTCTTCTTCCATCTCCCTGCATTCAATGATTGGGCGGACTTCAACATCAATGTTTGCAAACCAGGCTGCCTCCAGCTGTTGCAAGACTACAACTCTCAGCATGCCCCGACAGCCTGTTAGTTGTAGTTTTGCAACAGCTGGAGGCAGCCTGGTTTGGAAACCCTGACATAGAAAAATTCTTATGCTAAGTTTCCAATAGTTTTTTTTTTTCTTGCGTTTTTTTTGTGAAAAATGTCTTGCTTCTGATGTTTTTTTCTGGCGTTTTTGCATTTGAGTGGAAATAGAATTTTTGGCATCTTTGTTGTTTTTTTAATCAAAATTTGTCGAGCACAAAAAAAATAAAAAAATGCAGTAGTGATGGGAAAAAATGTATTTAATGAAATTTATATATTTTTTTTTATACCGAAATTTTAATTTTAAAACAGGGATCAATTTATTTGGGTGGGCAGGGCACTAAAAATGTTGCCGACAATAATAAAAATGTGGTGTGTGTGTGTGTGTGTACTTTTTTTTTTTTTTTTAGATCTTTTTTGTAGGTAGTACTACTACTCCCAGCATGGAACACACTGTTCCATAATGATGGTAGTAGTAGTTCCTGTACTAATAGACAGATCACCCTGGGTGTCACTCCTGAGACCCAATGTGATCGTCCGTAATATAGCAGAGATGTGGCTCTATACAGCGCTCACATCTCTGCACTATACTCTGGGCCAGCCATTGATCACTCATTCATATTTTCCGCCCAGAATGGAGATTGGTCAGATGGTGGCAGCCAATCACTGCTCTCAGCGGTAATTATGAATGAGTGGCCGGCCGGAGTACAGAGCAGAAATGCCAGCGCAGGAAAAAGCCGATTCGCATCTCAGGGATGAAGGACGATCACATCAGGTGTCAGGAGTGACACCCACTGTGATCCGTCCTTAACTGCAGGTACTACTACTACTCCCAACAAGGAGCACACTCTGCTAAATGCTGGGAGCTGTAGTACCTGCATTAATAGACAGTTTGCGAGTGTCACCCGCTTTGATTATAATGTATAGATGCGTCCGGACGCTCTTCTATGGTCCCCTGCACTGACGTGTATATATTTCCCGCAGAGAGTTGTGATTGGCTGGAACCATCTGGCTAATCACAACTCTCTGTGGGAAATATGAATAGGTGTGTGTATATATATGGCATCTATACATTATACAGAAGGATCGCAACCGAACCCGGGGCGATCTGTCAATTAGTACAGGTACTACTCCCATCATGGAACAGTGTGTTCTATGCTGGGAGTAGTAGTACTACCTAAAAAAAAATGTAAAAGGAGTGAAAAACCCGCACACACTACATTTTTATTATTGTCTGTTACATTTTTGGTGCCCTGCCCGCCCACATAAATTGATTCCTGTTTAAAAATTTATAAAAATTTCATAGTTACATAGTTACATAGTTAGTATGGTTGAAAAAAGACATACGTCCATCAAGTCCAACCAGGGGATTGAAGGGAAGGATGTAAGGGGATAAGGGAAAGGGATGTAGTTTTATAATTCTGCATAAGCATTAATGTTATTTTGTTCCAGGAATGTATCTAACCCTGCTTTAAAGCTGTTAATTGTTCCTGCTGTGACCAGTTCCTGAGGTAGACCGTTCCATAAATTCACAGTCCTCACGGTAAAGAAGGCGTGCCGCCCCTTTAGACTAAACCTTTTCTTCTCCAGACGGAGGGAGTGCCCCCTCGTCCTTTGGGGGGGTTTAACCTGGAACAGTTTTTCTCCATATTTTTTGTATGGGCCATTTATATACTTATATACGTTTATCATATCCCCCCTTAAACGTCTCTTCTCAAGACTAAACAATTGTAACTCCTTTAATCGCTCCTCATAGCTAAGATGTTCCATGCCCCATATTAGTTTAGTCGCGCGTCTCTGCACCCTTTCCAACTCCGCAGTGTCCCTTTTATGAACAGGCGACCAAAACTGAACAGCATATTCCAGGTGAGGCCGTACCAATGCTTTATAAAGGGGGAGTATTATGTCCCTGCCCCTCGAGTCCATGCCTCTTTTGATACATGACAATATCCTGCCGGCTTTGGAAGCAGCAGCCTGACATTGCATGCTATTCTGTAGTCTGTGATCTACAAGTACACCCAGATCCTTCTCTACCAGTGACTCTGCCAGTTTAATCCCCCCTAAGACATACGATGCATGCAGGTTATTAGTACCCAGATGCATAACTTTACATTTATCCACATTGAACCTCATTTGCCAAGTGGATGCCCAGACACTTAGTCTATCCAAGTCATCTTGTAACTTATGCACATCCTCTATAGACTGTACCATGCTACAAAGCTTGGTGTCATCTGCAAAGATAGAAACAGAGCTGTTAATACCATCCTCTATATCATTGATAAATAAATTAAACAGCAGCGGGCCCAGTACTGAACCTTGGGGTACACCACTAATAACCGGGGACCAATCAGAGTACGAATCATTTACCACCACTCTCTGGGTACGATCTATGAGCCAGTGTTCAATCCAGTTACAAACTAAAGTTTCCAAGCCCAAGGACCTTAACTTACCTGTCAGATGTCTGTGAGGGACAGTATCAAATGCTTTGGCAAAATCCAGAAACACTATATCCACAGCCATTCCTCTGTCAAGGCTTCTACTCACCTCTTCATAAAAGCAAATTAGATTGGTTTGACAACTTCTATCCTTAGTAAACCCATGCTGGCTATCACTTATAATACTATTATCCCCTATGTATTCCTGTATGTAATCTCTTATAAGTCCTTCAAACAATTTACCCACAATGCACGTTAGACTTACCGGTCTATAATTGCCTGGAGAAGACCTAGAGCCCTTCTTGAAGATTGGTACCACATTAGCCTTGCGCCAGTCCCTTGGCACAATACCAGACACCAGAGAATCTCTAAATATCATGAACAAGGGTACAGATATTACTGAACTTACCTCTCTAAGAACTCTTGGGTGTAGTCCATCCGGCCCTGGAGATTTGCTTACATTTACTTTACTTAACTTACCTTGTACCATCTCTACATTAAGCCAGTTCAATACATTATATGATGTGTTACCAGCACTGACCTGACCAATGTCAGCTCCTTCTTCCATAGTATATACAGAACTAAAGAACCCATTCAGTAGCTCCGCCTTCTCTTGATCGCCCGTGACAACCTCCCCATTATCATTATTAAGGGGTCCTACATGCTCTGTCCTTGGTTTTTTTGTATTTATATATCTAAAAAAATATTTAGGATTAGTTTTGCTTTCTTTGGCCACCTGTCTCTCATTTTGAATTTTTGCTGTTTTTATTACATTTTTACAGATTTTATTAAGCTCCTTGTACTGTTTAAATGTTATCGCTGACCCATCAGATTTGTATTTTTTGAAGGCTATTTTTTTGTTGTTTATTGCTCTTTTAACCTCATGTGTCAGCCATGTAGGATTTAGTTTTAATCGTTTATATTTGTTCCCCTTTGGTATATATTTAGCTGTATAGTTATTTAGAGTTGATTTAAAGATGTCCCATTTACCTTCTGTATCAGTATTTGAGAACACCTCCCCCCAGTCTATGTCCTGTAGTGCAGCCCTCAGCCCAGGGAAATTTGCCTTTTTAAAGTTATATGTTTTTGCTTTCCCCGTCTGTCTTTGTTTTCTACATTTTAAGTCAAAAGTAACTATATTGTGGTCGCTATTACCAAGGTTTTCCCGCACAGTTACATTACCAACCAGCTCGTTATAATTAAAATACATTTTGTTAAATACAATTTTTTTCCATCACTACTGTATCTTTTATAATATATATATTTTTTTAATGGTGCCCTACGAAATTTTATTAAAAAAGGTATCTCCATCACTCTTTTGGATCGCTAAGGTAAAAAAAAAATAATAATTAATTTGCCGGCAAAAAAGTTAAAACCCACATGTGGTTTTTCTTGGCGTTTTTTTACTCCCACAGACTTCTATGGGAGAAAAACACCTTGATTTCAGGGAGAAAAATGCCATAGGCTCAACATGCTGCAACTTTGCAAAAAAACACCAGAAAAGAGTGAAAAAACGCCAAAAGGATTAAAAAATAAAGCCAAACTGAAAAAGAATTTTGAGGTTTCTCATTGATTTACAGCTTACATCTGTCCGCAGCGGTTTTTGGATGAAAAAACGGCATGCGGCAAAATTGGCATTTTTCTTGGCGTTTTACAAAAAAAAGGAAACTTTAGACTTGAGTGTGTTTTTTATTATTATTATTATTTTTTTTATCCGCTTGTATAGCAATGATGTCAAACCTGGCTCTCTCCCTAATATGCCCTGATAGCTGCATAGTAAAAGTGTACCGCCAAAGCTTCTGGCCTGTGCAATCTTCAGCTCCAGCATGGGGAGACGTAGTCCACATTGTGTGGTACAGTTGCCAAGGCAACTGTGTAATGTCCAGTGAGTAACATGCATAACACAACCCCTTTTCCATGCCCAGTGCGGACTGCATCTCCAAAAGCTGGAGCTGAAGATCACATGGGCCAGAAACTTTGGAGGAACACTTGAAACTTCCATTACTCATTTTTCTGTTTTAGCTCTCTCAGAAATAAAGGACTTGTATTTGACTTGATTTAATATTTAGTATTACTGTTGCTCTCAGGTATATCCTTTCCATCGACACAGAGGAAGAAATTGAAGAATACATTAATGACCTTATTCAAGGTTCTGATGGTCAGAAACTAGACTTCATCAATGACTTAAAGATACGCTGGCAGAGAATAAGGAATCTTCACAACTCGTCCGCAACCTCGAGCAATATGAAAGATGGTAAGTGACTGCTGCGGAACTATCATCTGTAGCTCCAAAATTTGTAACACTGCGTTAGGGATGTCCCACTATTTTTTTTTTAAGACCAACTAAGAGTACCGATACTTTTTTTTCTAAGTACTCGCTGATGCCAATTACCGATACTTTTTTCAATGTCATGTGACAGGGTTTTATTTTTTTATATAATGGGGAAAAAGGGGTGTTTTTTTTTTTAAATTTTTTTTTTTAAGAGAAAGAGGGGATTTTTTTTTAAGTAAAAAAATTATATATTTTTTATTGTATCTAAACTTTCTGAAAATGGGGGGTGATTAAAATTTTTTGTAGGGAAGGGGTTAATTTGCATTTATAATTATTTATTACAAAATTCTTTCACTATTTTTAAGTTCCCAATCTATAGATTGCATACACTGATCAGTGCTATGCCATAACATAGCATTGATCAGGGTTATTGGCGCTCCCTTACAATTGCCTGCCATGGATGGCTGCAGTAAAGGAGCGACAATCGGATGGCATGGAGCTTGGTAAGGGACCTCCGGCCATCCTCTCAGCTGATCGGGACACCACAATTTCACCGTGGTGATCCCGATCAGCATCCCTGAGCTAACCGGCAGTTAATTTCAGGACTTTAAGACGCCGTCATCAGCTTTGATTGCGGCATCTAAAAGGTGAATGCAGGTCCCGGTTATGACGCGCACTCAGCCACTGAGCACTCTGCATAGCTCGGGAGTGGACACAGGGCGTAAATTTACGCCCTAATCCTCTAGGAGTTGATCCGCGTGGAGAGTGCAGGCAGCACACCACACCTCCGTGATACCTGGAGTCCCACTGGCAGGTATCGGATTAGGTGTCGGGGACATTTGCACGAGTACAAGCACTTGTGCAAATGTCCAGTATCGGTTCCGATACCAGTATCATTATCGGGACATCCCTACACTGCATTATGGCCTTTCTTTTGTGTTATTATTAGGACAGACTGCAGTGTAAGCATAAACACACTGTCCACCCATTATACAATGACCTTCCACTAAACATTCCACCTAAATATAAGATCCCAATCTGCTCAAATAGTTCTTTGGTTGTATATAGGCCCCATTAATATCACATTTTGGTGCATCTGTAAAAGTGAGATACCAAACTAAGTTCTGATGTTTTGCCAATAGCCCCATAGATTTTAACCCCTTAACGACGCAGGACGTATATTTACATCCTGCGCTGGCTCCCGCGATGTGAAGCGGGATCGCGCCGCGATCCCGCATCATATCGCGTCGGTCCAAAGCTGACCACCGCTTCTAAAGTGAAAGTGACCCGGCTGCTCAGTCTGGCTGTTCGGGACCGCCGCAGTGAAATCGCGGCGTCCCGAACAGCTTGCAGGACACCGGGAGGGCCCTTACCTGCCTCCTCTGTGTCCGATCGGCGAATGACTGCTCCGTGCCTGAGATCCAGGCAGGAGCAGTCAAGCGCCGATAACGCTGATCACAGGCGTGTTAATACTCGCCTGTGGTCAGGATGAGAGATCAGTGTGTGCAGTGTTATAGGTCCCTATGGGACCTATAACAATGCAAAAAAAAGTTTAAAAAAGTGTTAATAAAGGTCATTTAACCCCTTCCCTAATAAAAGTTTGAATCATCCCCCTTTTCCCATAAAAAAAATAAGTGTAAAAAAAAAAATAAAAATAAATTTAAAACATGTGGTATCGCCGCGTGCGTAAATGTCCGAACTATAAAAATATATCATTAATTAAACCGCACGGTCAATGGCGTACGCGCAAAAAAAAAAATGAATAAAAAGTGATCAAAAAGTCCGATCAAAACAAAAATCATACCGATAAAAACTTCAGATCACGGCGCAAAAAATGAGTCCTCATACCGCCCTGTAGGTGGAAAAATAAAAAAGTTATAGGGGTCAGAAGATGACATTTTTAAACGTATAAATTTTCCTGCATGTAGTTACGATTTTTTCCAGAAGTGCGACAAAATCAAACATATATAAGTAGGGTATCATTTTAACCATATGGACCTACAGAATAATGATAAGGTGTAATTTTTACCGAAATATGCACTGCGTAGAAATGGAAGCCCCCAAAAGTTACAACATGGCGTTTTTTCTTCGATTTTGTCGCACAATGATTTTTTTTTCCGTTTCGCCGTGCATTTTTGGGTAAAATGACTAATGTCACTGCAAAGTAGAATTGGCGACGCAAAAAATAAGCCATAATATGGATTTTTAGGTGGAAAATTGAAAGGGTTATGATTTTTAAAAGGTAAGGAGGAAAAAACAAAAGTGCAAAAAGTGAAAAATCCTGAGTCCTTAAGGGGTTAAAATGCATTTTCCTAAATGTACATGTTTTCCATATGGGACTCCAAAAAAAAAAAAAAACACCAATAGTCTAGTAGGTTTTTGAGTCCTGCACAGACGCATATACGTTCAGAAAATGGAGCAAACATAATTTGAAAATTTAAATATTTTTTTGTAGTGGATTATTTTATTACATATACTGGTCAGATTACCTGAAAAATGCTCTGCAGCTGACGCAAAACTTCTAGCATGGGGCGGTTTCAGGGTATGCTTGAAGTTGTGGTACTAGTTTGGGGTCAGCTGAAGAGCCAAAAGCTGTGTTAGGACATACTGGGAATTGCAGTTAGTTACTAACGACAACTCCCAGCATGTCCTGACACAACCTATGGCTCTGCAGCTGACCGAAAACCAGACTTGTAACTCCCAGCATGTAGCACTGTAACTTAGACTATATTGCTATATAGTGCAACATGCTGGGAGTTGTAGTTCTGACTTGTGTCAGCTACAGTTACTAATTACAACTCCCAGCAGGCCCTGACTGCCTATGACTCTGCAGCTGACCCACATCTCTATGCACAATGTACACTGGGGAGAGGGGCCCGGACCTGCACTAAGCCGGGCTCCTTAGGTTGCTTCCTGGGCCCTGAGACAGTCTTGTCTGGATCCCTGGACTGTAGTGTGAAAGCTAACTGTAGGCTCGAGACAGGAGGGGAAGACTTGGCTAGTTTGATCAGCTGCAGCCATGTCGTGTCTGGCTTCTGCCCTGACTGACACAAAGCTACGCCTCCTGCTGTAAGCTATGCCTCCAGATGTAAGCCATGCACCAGCATGCCCTCCTCTCACAGAGTTTGGGCCCATGCAGGAGATCGTAGGTGGTTTGAGCACTACCTCTATAATGTGAGCCTAATAGGATATATTAAAACCAATGTTTTCATATTTCAGATATGCCAGGCATGCAGGGGTTATCATTTGCAGACCAGACGAAAAAAGGCAGACGTAAAGGAAGGAATAAGCTGGAGCCTCTCCCAACATCTTCTGTGACGGCTACACCTCCTGAAGAAGTAAAGACCCCGATGGACTTGGCTAAGGTCAGTATTAAAGTTGAAATGTTTTTTACCTAAAGAGCTAAGTACAGTATATGATGATGGTGTTAAATAAAACCGTCCTAGTGGTGACAATGTACCGTATATACTCGAATATGAGCCGAGGCCACTAATTTTACCCCAAAAACCCAGGAAAAGTTATAGACTCGACTATAAGCCTAGGGTGGGAAATACACCATCCCCCCCTTCATCACTGGTCTTCAACTTGAGGACCTCGAGATGCTGCAAAACTACAACTCCCAGCATGCTCGAACAGCCATCGGCTGTCCAGGCATGCTGGGTGTTGTAGTTTTGAAACCTCTGGAGGTCCGCAGGTTGAAGACCGCTGCGGCCTTCGTCATCATCCAGCCCCCCCCCCCTTTTTGTTTTGTACTCACCTCCCCTCGGCGGGAAGTTAGGGTGAGCTGGTCCGGGTCATCTATGCTGCATGGACCGTCCGGTGGGGATGGTTAGTCGTTGCAGCTGTCCATTTTCACCGGGGAGGGCCTCTTCTCCACGCTTCGGCCCCGGCACCGGAGTAGTGACGTTGCCTTGACGACGACACACAGGGATGTTGCGCATCGTCGTCGTCGTGAAGGCAACATCACTACTCCGGGGCCAAAGCGCGGTGAAGAGGGCCCCCCGGGGAAAATGGACAACCCGCAACGACTAACCATCCCCACCGGACGGTCCCTGCAGCATAGATGGCCCAGGCCAGTTCACCCTAACTTCCCCCCGAGGGGAGGCTGGGAGTTGTAGTTTTGCAACATCTGGAGGTCCGCAGGTTGAAGACCATTGATGAAGGGATTGACAGGCGGAGAGTTCACTCGAGTATAAGCTGAGGGGGGGCCTTTTTAGCACGAAAAATCGTGCTGAAAAACTCGGCTTATACTCGAGTATGTACGGTAATTGTAGTGCTCTACTGCTGTTATTGAGTCCCCTACATGATGTACAAGTATTTCTTATTCACTCCATTTCGAGGGTTGGGACCAGAACTAGGCTTTCTTTTCTTTACTTGTCTAGTCTGTCACAGCACATAGTCATCTCGGCTATGCCATACCAAAGTGCTGGTGAAAGTGCACTGGACTGAAAAAAGAGGCAGAGGAAAACTTGACCAGTTGCACATAGCAAACAATCAGAATGCTGCTTTAATTTTTAAAAAGGCTTTTGAAAAATAAAAGAAGCAATCTGATTGGTTACTATGGCTAACTGGGCAACTTTTTTTTTTTTTTTTCCTTCACAGGTTTTCATAAATCTCCCCAAAAATTTCAGGGAAGGAGACATGTCCTCTTCCAAACTGGAGATTTTATTTGAAAGAAAATTCAAGATTGCGCTCTACGGATATATATAGTAAATAGTCATACTTAAGAAGTTCAAATACATTTTATTGTATTTATTACTATATTTATTGCCAACTTAGATTAGTTCTATATATTCAGCTGAGATGAGAATGCCATACAATTAAGGGAATCAGTCATGAGTATGGGTCACACTGATGAAAATAATACATATCATGGACCGATCCATGGCCCCGTTTACTGATTAACCTTCTTATTTGGGCGGCAGTTTTGGTGCCTAAGGAGTACGCTGACATCGCAGCTGCTGCCACCTCAAGCCTGCTCGCTGCTGGGCAGAGTGGGGAAGCAGCAGCGAGTCCTGCATTCTGGGGTGCTGCCCTGCACCAAGCCTGCTGCCCGAATAAGGAGGTTACAGGGCCATGGATCGGCTTGTGGGAAGTATCAATTTCATGTGACACTGATGACAGATTATTATTTTTTAAACCCAGTTTAGTTTATTATTTTAGAGAGTTGTGGTGAAATTGCTAATATTATTCCCCCCCCCCCCCCCTATAATGTGTCCTATTCCTCACCAGCATGCTCAGGCTCAAGAAATGGCTGCCTTGTCATCTTCAAAGAAAAAGCAGAAATATGTTAACCTTTATACTAAAGAAGGACAGGATCGCTTAGCTGTACTGATCCCAGGCCGTTACTCCTGCGAATGTCTGGCCCAGAAGCATAAGCTCATTAACAACTGCATGAATTGTGGACGCATTGTGTGTGAACAAGAGGGATCGGGACCGTGTTTGTTTTGTGGCAACCTGGTAAGACATAATAAAGAAACGTAAGGGTTTGTGCAACATTACTGAAAAGCTGTGTGTGAACACTGCCTAACTGTCATATTATCTTCAAACGTGATTGTATTTGCTAATATTGGAAGACGTTTATCTTTTGCATTTTTAAAGGAGTTTTCCCATCACGGCATGTAAGAGCTAGAAGAATGCATTGATTGCCGATTCTGGGACCTGAGAACTTAAAAGGGTTATCCAGGAAAACTTTTTTTTTCAACTGGCTCCAGAAAGTTAAACAGATTTGTAAATTACCGTATTTATCGTCGTATAACACACATTTTTTAGGCAAAAATTTTTAGCCTAAAGTCTATCTGCGTGTTATACGCCGATAAGCCGCTGCAGTTCAATGATTTAAGGCGGGCGCTTTAAATCAATGAACTGCAGCGGCTTTTGCAGGTGCAGAGACCTGCCGTCGCTGCCCGATTCTCTGCCCCTGCCTATCCTGGGGTCCAGAGACTGCTGGCGCCGCTGCCCCATTGCCTATTCTGACCCCGCACAAGCCCCCAGCAAAGGCAGGGGGAGAGAGGCCGTCGCTGCTAGAGATGAGCGAACTTACAGTAAATTCGATTCATCACGAACTTCACGGCTCGGCAGTTGATGGCTTATCCTGCGTAAATTAGTTCAGCCTTCAGGTGCTCCGGTGGGCTGGAAAAGGTGGATACATTCCTAGGAAAGAGTCTCCTAGGACTGTATCCACCTTTTCCAGCCCACTGTAGCACCTGAAAGCTGAACTAATTTATGCAGGAAAAGTCATCAACTGCCGAGCCGAGAAGTTTGTGATGAATCGAATTTACTGTAAGTTCGCTCATCTCTAGTCGCTGCCTTTCCTGGGGTCTAGAGCCCTACTGCCGCCGCTTCTCTCCCCCTGGCTATCGGCGCCGCTGCCCCATTGCCTCCCCCATCCCCGGTTTTATAATTACCTGTTGCCGGGGTCGGGTCCGCGCTGCTTCTGGCTCCGATGTGGTGTCCCCTGTGTCATTGCTATGCGCGGCGCAATGACGAGTGACGTCACGTCGAAGACGTCACTCGTCATTGCGTTTCGCAGCGCATAGCAACAACGCAGGGGACGCCACACCGGAGCCAGAAGCAGCGCGGACCCGACCCCGGCAACAGGTAATTATAAAACCGGGGATGGGGGAGGCAATGGGGCAGCGGCGCCGATAGCCAGGGGGAGAGAAGCTGCGGCGGCAGCAGGGCTCTAGACCCCAGGAAAGGCAGGGAAAGAGAAGTGGGCAGAGACGGCCTCTCTTCCCCCTGCCTTTCCTGGGGGCTTCTGCGGGGTCAGAAACGGTGTATCTGGGTATACACATACACATGCACACACACGCACCCTCATTTTACCAAGGATATTTGGGTAAAAAACTTTTTTTACCCAAATATCCTTGGTAAAATGAGGGTGCGTGTTATAGGCCGGTGCGTGGTATACCCCAATAAATACGGTACGTCTATTAAAAAATCTTAATCCTTTCAGTACTTATGAGCTTCTGAAGTTGAGTTCTTTTCTTTCTAAGTGCTCTCTGATGACACGTGTCCCGGGAACCGCCCAGTTTAGAAGAGGTTTTCTATGGGGATTTTCTTCTAAACTGGGCGGTTCCCGAGGCACAGGTAATTAGAGAGCACTTGGACAGAAAAGAACAACCTTAACTTCAGAAGCTCATAAGTACTGAAAGGATTAAGATTTTTTTCAATAGAAGTAATTTACAAATCTGTTTAACTTTCTGGATCCAGTTGAAATATAAAAAAAAAAAAAAGTTTTTCCTTGATAACCCCCTTTAAACCCTTGTTTTCTCTGCATTGTGCCTCTCCAAAACAGCGGCTATGTAAAGAATTGAAGCATAGCCCCAATAAGTGAGGTTATACTGTAATACCAGATATATGCCGAGCAGCACTGTGTCCACCATTTCAAAGATTTTTCATATTATGGTGTCTAGGGAAGGTCCTAGTGGTTAGACCCTCATTGCTGTGGAGGAAATGCTTATTTGGGGAAGGGTCATGCGTGCAGTATTTTGCTGCATATTTTCTGCTGTGTATTTTCCTACTCTATGAAGTAAATGGGTAGCAAAATCAGCTGCAGAAAATATGCATGAAAATATGGCAGATGTGACCGTTCCCTTAGTCTTTGTAACAGTGTTTTTTTATGTGTTAGGTGCAATTAGCAAGTTGTCAGTGAAGTGTTAAACTGGTATGCACAAACAATACAGTGGTCTGTGCACAACCCCCTGCAACCAATTCTATTGAAAGCTGAGAGCGGCAGCTTAACTAACACTGTCTCTCTGTGGCTTTTAGTAAACTGGCATCACTTTCACCCCCCCCCCCCCCCCCCCGTGGTGATCTTGAGATATATATATATATATATATATAACAAATGCTATGTTTTGTGTCAATTCTTTGCCGCAGTCAAGGGAAATTGCTATGTAATGTGATGCCAGAGTTAGCCATTTAGATAATGGATGTAGCACAAATTGTATAGATTCAGACTGCACAACTCTGCATTGTTGTGCTTAAGGTAGAGGGATCTGCAGTTTCACACTGTATTAAGGAGAAAAAGGAGTAAATAAAAAGGCCCTATCAATTAATGGGAAACCCTTTAAATTAACACTTTTACTTAAAAAAAAAAAAAAAACATGCCAAATGTTTTTTATTGGTTGGGAGCTGAGTAGGGAGAAACGCATGCTAAGGGAGACAAACTTACAATAGAAGTCAATGCATTGTCCCAGTCAGCCTTGCTTTTCTTCCAGCAATATTTAAAGGGGTTCTCCAGTGCTTACACATCTTATCCCCTATCCAAAGGATAGGGGATAAGATGCCTGATCGCGAGAGTCCCGCCGCTGGGGACGCCCGTGATCATGCACGCGGCACCCCGTTTGTAATCAGTCCCCGGAGCATGGTCGCTCCGGGACTGATTACAGGCGACCACCGGGCCGGCGGCGTGTGACGTCACGCCTCCGCCCCCGTGTAACGTCACGCTCTGCCCCTCAATGCAAGCCTACGGGAGGGGGCGTGGTAGCTATCACGCCCCCTCCCGTAGGCTTGCATTGAGGGGCGGAGCATGATCACGGGCTTCCCCAGCTGCGGGACTCCCGCGATCAGGCATCTTATCCCCTATCCTTTGGATAGAGGATAAGATGTGTAAGCATCGGAAAACCCCTTTAACAATTGGTCAGGGTCTTAACACTCAAAACTTTTCAAGTGTCTAGAACATGTCAAAGGTTTTTTTAAAGCTACAGGTACAGTTTAACTGGAGCCTGTAAACAGTTTTGTGCTATTAAAATTTCTGACAATCCTAAATAGTTACGAGAAAGAGGAGAAGCTATACCTGTGATTTAGTCATGCAGCTTATATCACGGAGAAAACTGGCTAATGTCTGTCCCTAGTGAAGTCATTTTTAACAGATATGGCACTGCATTAATTTAAACTTGTTTCTCTCAATACTGACTCCTGTTAGGTATGTACAAAAGAAGAACAAGATATTTTACTAAGAGACTCAAACAAAAGTCAGAAGTTACGAAAGAAACTCTTGGGGGGTAAGTTACATCCAGAGAGGCAAAGTTATCCTCTATCTACAGGATTGAGGAGCTGATCAGTGTGGATCTATGATAAATGAACTTTCCTTGTCTCTGGTTTGCTATTCTACTGTGTTTCTTGGTATAGTCTTGACCTATTTCCTAACTACTCTATTGCATTTTGGTTCTGTTCCACACTGCTCTCTCTGTTAGGGACTTGGCTTGTTTGACCCAGACTATGCATTTGTTTGTGCATACACTTTTTGTGCTCCTATTACTGTTCTCTTGTATTTTAACACTTTTGTGACCTGACCTTTCCCCTGACTTGCATACCGTGTGTCATGATCCCACCCTATCGGTCCAGCCAAGACCGTAGAGAGAGTGTGATGATGCAAGGGTTAAAGCCACCAGACCTTTGGGTATCCACTACTAGTCCCAGAGCTTCCTTCAGAAAGGTGAGCTCATATATTTAGAGATCAAAGACAAGAGCTGATTAAAGTATCACAGTGCTACGTATAAAATAAACAAATGACATACAGGTACAAAAATATATAAAAGAGTTAAGCAAGACAAGTTCTGAAAACAAAAATAAAGTCCTTACAGCATATTGAAATAGCAGTCCTTGTGAGTGAATCTCGAGCTGTTGCTTAGGGTCTTTGTCCAACTTCTTGCTACAGGCTTGAACAAAGGTTTGTCCAGCATCTCAGTTTTATAGTGACTTTTTAGGAGGGGAAACTCCATTTCTCATTTTGATTTTATGATGGCACCAGAGACATCTCACATCCTGCTGCTACGAAGGCTTTTGACTTCAAAATTAAATATAACACAGACACCCCCCCCCCCCCAAATAAAACTGGAATACACAAAAACAAATACACAGTCTGAATGAACCCTCATTATGCACAAATATGATTATACATTATTCACAAATACAATTATAATGCACATGTAGGATTCCATAATCAGGCCTTGGGTCTGACACCTTGTTGTTTACTTTGACTTTTTTATGCCCTGCACATAGCAATGTAGCCACTTTATTAAGGTGGGCACCCCAAAAGGCAGGGATAGATGGATTGAGTTGGTTCAGGGCTGCAATTATCCCTGCCCATCGTGACATAAAACCTGTACAACTCTAAACCCCTTAATGACCAAGCCTATTTTGGCCTTAACCCCTTCCCTCTTTGGTGATTTAACATGTGTATATATATATATATATATATATATATATATATATATATATAATATGTGTATATATAATTTTATTTTTTTATAACTTTTTTCATTTTTGAACTTTTGTTTTTTCATGTGCACCTTCTAAAAATCATAAAATTTTCAGTTTTCCACCTAAAAATCCATATGAGGGCTTGTTGTTTGCACCAACAATTTTACTTTGTAATCTCATCAATAATTTCACTACAAAATCTACGGCAAAGTCAGAAATTATTTTTTTTTGTGGGGCAAAATAAAAAAATAAAAAAAAAACATTTTGTTTCTACGCAGTGCAGTTTTCGGTAAAAATTGCACTTGATATTTATTCTGTAGGCCCATACGGTCGCAAGAATACCCAATTTATATAAGTTTGATTTTGTTTTACTACAAAAAATTTTTTTTATAACTACTTGCACCAAAATTAATACTTTGAAAAATGTCCTCTTCTGACCCCTATAACTTTTTTTTATTTTTCCGTATAATTGTTTGCGCCGTTATATGAAGTTTTTATCTCTACCATTTTTGTTTTGATCTGACTTTTTTTGATCACTTTTTATTAATTTTTTTTTTTTTTTAATGATACAAAAAGTGACCAAAAATAAGCTATTTTGGACTCTGGAATTTTTTCTACGCATACGCCATTGACCAGACGGTTTAATTAACGATATATTTTTATAGTTCGGACATTTACACATGCGGCTATACCACATGTTTATTTTTATTTACACAATAATTCTTCTTTTAAATGGGAAATCACATTTAACACTTATTTATAAAAAAAAAATTCCCTTTTTTTTTTTTTTGCAATGTTATAGCCCCCATAGGGGACTATAACACTGCGTATACTGATCTCTTACACTGTTGACTGCCATCATGGCATTGATCAGTGTTATCGCTGCTCGACTGCCTGGATCTCGGGCACAGAGCAGTCATTGGAAATTGGACAACGATGAGGCAGGTAGGGATCCTCCTCCTGTCCTGCAAGCTGTTCGGGACTCCGCGATTTCACCACGGCGGTCCCGAACAGAATCACTGAGTTAACTGGCAATGCTTACTTTCTTTTTAGATGCGGCGATCAAGTTTGATCGCCGCGTCTAGAGGGTTAATACCGGACATCGGCGATGTCCGCCATTAGCTGTGGGCCCTGGTTTCCTATAGCAACCTGGACCCACCGGGTATGATGCGCGCTCACCTGCTGAGTGCGTGTCATATGTCGGGAGCCGCAGATGGACGTTAATGAACGTCCATTTGCGGCAAGGGATTAAGAACCGGGCATTTTTTTGCATTTTTTTTCCTCCTCATCTTCTAAAAATCATAACTCTTTTATATTTTCATCCACAGACGAGTATGAGGGCTTGTTTTTTGCGCAACCAGTTGTCCTTTGTAATTACATCACTCATTTTACCATAAAATGTATGGTGCAACCATAAAAATACTATTTGTGTGGCAAAATTCAAAAGAAAACCGCAATTTTGCTAATTTTGGAAGGTTTCGTTTTCACGTTGTACAATTTACATTAAAAATGACAGATTTTCTTTATTGTGTGGGTCAATACGATTAAAATGATACTCATGATTACATACTTTTCTATTATTGTACCACTTTAAAAAACTCAAACTTATTAACCAAATTAGTACGTTTAACCCCTTAAGGACTCATCGTTTTTTCGTTTTTGCATTTTAATTTTTTCCTCATCACCTTCTAAAAATCATAACGCTTTCAATTTTGCACATAAAATTCCATATTATGGCTTATTTTTTGCGCCACCAATTCTACTTTGTAATGACACTAGTCATTTTACCCAAAAAATCCACAGCAAAATGGGGAAAAAAAATTCATTGTGCAACAAAATTGAAAACATTTCATTTAGTAACTTTTGGGGGCTTCCGTTTCTATGCAGTAAATATTTCAGTAAAAATGACACCTTATCATTATTCTGTTGGTCCATACAGTTAAAATGATACCCTACTTATATAGGTTGGATATTGTCGTACTTCTGAAAAAAAATCATAACTACATGCAGGAAAATGTATGTTAAAAATTGTCATCTTCTGACCCCTATAACTTTTTTATTTTTACGCTTACAGGGCGGTATGAGGGCTAATTTTTTTGCAACATGTTCTAAAGTTTTTACCGGTACCATTTTTGTATTGATCGGACTTTTTGATAGTTTTTTATTCATTTTTTTCTGATATAAAAAGTGACCAAAAATACGCTATTTTGGACTTTGGAAATTTTTTGCGCGTACACCATTGATTGTGCGGTTTAATTAACAATACATTTTTATAGTTCAGACATTTCCACACGTGGCGATACCACATATGTTTATTTTTGTTTACAGTTTTTTTTTTTTTTTTATGGGTAAAGGCGGGTTAAATGACCTTTGTTAACTTTCTTTTTAACTTTATTTTTTGCAGTGTTATAGCTTTCATAGGGGGCTATAACACTGCCCACACTGATCTTTTACCCTGACCCCTGCAAAGCCATAGCTTTGTATGGATCAGCGTAATAGGGGGTTGATTGCTTAAAGGGTAGCTCCCACCATCCTATTTTTTTTTTGCTAGCCCGTTACCCCCCCCCCCCCCGCCCCGCCCCGCATACCCCGTTCACTCATTACACTTGCAGTTACTGCAGAGTCCGGCAGCGGGCGTGCAGGGACAGCGGTGGCAACGAGGCGGCGATGTGCGGGAGGAGTGGCCTCCCAGCCAGTGGCCGGGGAGCCAATGCGCTCGCTCCCGCCTGTCTGATTGACAGGCAGGGAGCGAGTGCAGCCTAACTGAAAAAGGACTGATTGCCACTTCAAAATCGGTCCTTTTTCAGTAGCCGGTTTTTAAATGTAAATGAAACCTTTTTAATGAAAAAAAAAAATAATAAAAGTATATTAGAGATATGTTGTAGTACATAAGTACTACAACATATAAAAAAATAAAGTTGGTGACAGTGCCCATTTAAGCCTGTAGCTCAGGCTTGGAGCAATCAAACGCCGATCGGACGCGACGGAGCAAGGTAAGGGGGCCTCCGCTCACGTCCTAGCTGATCGGGACATCACGATTTTATCGCGATAGTCCCGATCAGCCCAACTGAGCTGCCGGGAAGCTTTTACTTTTTTACCATGATGTACATTTACGTTCGATGTCATTAAGCGGTTAAACAGATTAAACTTACACTAGATAGTTTAAGGGCCCTTTTAGATGGGCCAAAATGCTGCAGATAACAGGCACAGATTTTTGTGATGGCCACTGATTTGCTGAGCCTTCAGAAGCCCTGATTGATCTTCTAGCCCTATAAATTCATCAATATCATCCACACATCTCCAGGGGAATGTGCAAGCTGATGAGTGATTGGTTTCCCTAAATGGGCACTGTTGGAATCAAATTATTATTATTTTTTTTTTTTTTAAACGTTGCCATCACATTAACCTTTCTAAAGTATTCATAAGAACATTTTGTTTCCTTTTTATACAAATTATGGCTTATGAAAAAACATCACTATGGGTGACAGAACATAATCTTGTCCGGCTGCAGCATCATCGTTGTTCTAGCTTTATTATTGGCAGGGACACAGTCCATGGAGTGAGGCGCGGGACTATCCCTCCTCTATGCTCACTCCTGTCCTGTCTATGAAACTCCTATCTGAAAACAGAGAGCAGGGGGTTACAGAGCAGCCTGCAGTGATTTAATAGAGACCAGCACAGCAGATGTAGGGAGAAAATGAATGCATGGTGAGGGCGGGCTCATTGCCTGCCTTGGTCATGCTCCTGCTCCTTCCAGAACAGTGGATGCCAGAATGAGTGAGAAGCAGAAGAGGGATTTGTGAGCCAAATACAGAGGCTAGACACATAGAAATAACAGGTATGCTTTATGAATGTGCCAATATTTAACAATGTCTTGCTGTGGCTCACCTGGCTGCGCTCCACAGTCTGTCTAAGCAGTGTAGAAACCCTGTTCACCTGAGAGAGGGTAGCGGGGATGGAGTCAGAGGGAGCGGGCTGTAAACTGTGTCCCTGGGGGGGGGGGGGGGGGTCACATTCCTCTACAGTAGTGCACAGTTTTCTTCACTACACCGACACCTCAGCGTTCTAAAGATTTATGTTCAGAACTCCGGGTTTGGGGGGGCCATGGTTGTGACTTCATGCCATGCACCCTTCCTTTATGTCTTTGGTAGGGGGTGTGATTGCTGTGGTCGCCCCCTCCCATAGACGTGAATGGAGGAGATTGGCTTGACGTCACTACCATGGCCCAAATAGGGGATAAGATGTCTAGGGAAAGAGTACCCCTTTAAGTACCAGGGCACAGTGATGTACATATAAGTCGCATATCCTCTATGGCTTAAGCATAGTTATTTTCTTGCAAAATGTTTTTATTTTTTTATTGTTTTTAACCCCTTAAGGACGCAGGACGTAAATGTACGTCCTCTAGAGGTGGTACTTAACGCATCAGGACGTACATTTACGTCCTGTGCATAACCGCGGGCATCGGAGCAATGCCCGTGTCATGCGCGGCTGATCCCGGCTGGTGATCGCAGCCAGGGACCCGCCGGCAATGGCCGACGCCCGCGATCTCGCGGGCGTCCGCCATTAACCCCTCAGGTGCCGGGATCAATACAGATCCCGGCATCTGTGGCAGTGCGCGATTTGAATGAATGATCGGATTGCCCGCAGCGCTGCTGCGGGGATCCGATCATTCATAACGCCGCACGGAGGTCTCCTCACCTTCCTCCGTCCGGCTCCCGGCGTCTCCTGCTCTGGTCTGTGATCGAGCAGACCAGAGCAGAAGATCACCGAAAACACTGATCTGTTCTATGTCCTACACATAGAACAGATCAGTATTAGCAATCATGGTATTGCTATGAATAGTCCCCTATGGGGACTATTCAAGTGTAAAAAAAAATGTAAAAAAATTTAAAAGTAAAAGTAAAAAAAAAGTGAAAAATCCCCTCCCCCAATAAAAAAGTAAAACGTCCGTTTTTTCCTATTTTACCCCCAAAAAGCGTAATTTTTTTTTTTATAGACATATTTGGTATCGCCGCGTGCGTAAATGTCCGAACTATTAAAATAAAATGTTAATGATCCCGTACGGTGAACGGCGTGAACGAAAAAAAAAGTCCAAAATTCCTACTTTTTTAATACATTTTATTAAAAATAAAAATTATAAAAAATTAATTTAAAGTTTTTGATATGCAAATGTGGTATCAAAAAACAGTACAGATCATGGCGCAAAAAATGAGCCCCCATACCGCCGCTTATACGGAAAAATAAAAAAGTTAGAGGTCATCAAAATAAAGGGATTATAAACGTACTAATTTGGTTAAAAAGTTAGATTTTTTTTTAAGCACAACAATAATATAAAAGTATGTAATGATGGGTATCATTTTAATCGTATTGACCCTCAGAATAAAGAACACACGTCATTTTTACCATAAATTGTACGGCGTGAAAACGAAACCTTCCAAAATTAGCAAAATTGCGTTTTTCGTTTTAATTTCCCCACAAAAATAGTGTTTTTTGGTTGCGCCATACATTTTATGATATAATGAGTGATGTCATTACAAAGGACAACTGGTCGCGCAAAAAACAAGCCCTCATACTAGTCTGTGGATGAAAATATAAAAGAGTTATGATTTTTAGAAGGCGAGGAGGAAAAAATGAAAACGTAAAAATTTAATTGTCTGAGTCCTTAAGGCCAAAATGGGCTGAGTCCTTAAGGGGTTAAAGTAGTAAAATAAAACACAACATATATTTGTGTATTGTTATTATTTTTGACCTGCAGAATAAAGATAATGTGTTTTTTTTATTTATTTTTGTTTTATAGATTTTGTTGTAAAATGAGGGATGTCATTACAAAGTACAATTGGTGGCGCAACAAACAAGCCCTCATATGGGTCTGTAGGTGAAAAATTTTAAGAATTATGATGAGGGAAAGGAAAAAATTAAAATTGCTGTCTGTAAGGGGTTATTCTGTAGTTAGAAGGGCTCAGCTCCATAAGCGGTGGCTCCTGGTTTTCGATCAGCAGCCAGGACACACAGCTATCAGGTTGCTGTCTGGCAATAACTCTTTAGATGCCGCAATGAAAGTTGATTACAGCATCTAAAACATAAAAAAATAGTGACAGCTCAGGGAGCTGATCGTGACCATAGTGGCAAAATTGCCTGGTCCCAATCAGATGGGAACATTGGGCGGTGGTCTCTTACGAGGCTTCCTCCAATCTGCGCTCCAACACGGCAAGCAGCCTGTGGTAATAGCGTTCCGATAACACTGATCAATGCTGTGCTATAGCACAGCATTGTTTAGTGTATACAATCTAAAGATTGCATATAATGGTCATCTGTGGGTAATAAAATTAGGGACTAAAATGTCCCAAAAAAGTTAATAAATGTAAATAAGCCCCTTCCCTAAAGTTTTACTCCCCCCCCCCCCCCCTCTTTTTCCTATAAATGGCAAAAATAAACATATATGCGATATTGGCATATCTTTAAGTGTCCAAACTGTTAAAATATAACGTTAAAGGGGTACTCCGGTGGATGGAAACTTTTTTTTTTTTTTTTTTTTTCTTAAATGAACTGATGCCAGAAAGTTAAACAGACTTGTAAATTACTTCTATAAAAAAAATCTTTACCCTTCCAGTACTTAATTTCCCCTGTAGCATACAGCTGTTATTTTCTTTTTGAATTTCTTTTTGTCTTGTCCACTGTGCTCTCTGCTGACACCTCTGTCTGTGTCAGGACCTGTCCAGAGCAGCATAGGTTTGCTATGGGGATTTTCTTCTGCTCTTTGCAGTTCCTGATACGGGCATCAGGTGTCAGCAAAGAGCACTGTAGACAAGACTACAAAAAACTAAAGAATTTCCTCTGTAGCAAACAGCTGCTAAAGGGAAGGGTAAAGATTTTTTAATAGAAGTAATTTACAAATCTGTTTCACTTTCTGGCACCAGTTGATTTAAAAAACAAAAACAAAAAAAAACGCATGGCTATTGGTGTAAACATAAAAGCATACCAAAAAATGGAACTGCTGATTTTTGATCACTTCATATACGGTCTATTTTGTGTTTAAAAATGAGCTATGTCTTTACAAAGTACAATTGGTGGTGCACAAAGCAAGCCTTCATATGGGTCTGTAGGTTAAACATTGAAAGCATTATGGCGAGGAGGAAAAATAAGGTGCCAAAATGAAAAATTGTGTCTTTAGGGGGTTAAACAGGGAGCTAGTAAACACGTTTTCTTGGTCGCTCCTCATTGGGGGACACCTATACAGATGGGTGTATGCTCTTGCCACTAGGAGGCGCTGACACTAAGAAAAAAGTCGGTTCCTCCCTGGCAGGATATACCCCCCCCACTGGAAGTAAGGTAATCCATTTTAGCTAGTTTCAGAAGGAGGCAAGACACAGGTCTGGGAGCTCCCCCGACCTGGTCTTTTTTTTTTAAAATCATTTTCTAGTCAGGGATGTCTATTCAGGTTTTTATCTCCTTTTTGTTTCCCTTTTTCAGGTGGGGGTTCAGGAGTATGGCGCTATCTGTTCTCCCATACGTGACAAAGGGGCACAGAACATGAGTATGGGCTGTGAACCCCTTATCGCCAACAGCCAGCGCCTGGAAGTTGTACCCTGGGTCTGGGTCCCCAACTTGCCCCTGCTCAGCCTGCTATCTTAGCCTGGTATGATGCAGCGTGGCCATAAGCTGGTTGAAGATGCCGGGGTATGTACCCCCCCCCCTTCTTTAAAAAAAAGGGACTCTGTCCATTATTGGGAGCTTTATGTGTGGGGCCCGCTCAGGTCCCCTGGTGGGGCTGGGTTTCTGTGTACTAGGATAGCTGCTGTCCCTTTTGCAGCAGCTCCCTCCGCAAGTGTTCATCCCTGATCACCTCTGCACAGCTTTCTGTTATGTGGCTTCCCTTACCCCCACCGGGGGTTATGGCGACGCATGGCGACTCCTTTCTTCTCCCCCGTGCCAGCATGTTATCTGGATGTTATGGGGGTTAGGACGTCATATGGCTGCGAGAACAGAGAAGCCAGGCAGCGCTTCCCCTCCAGGTTGCCACGGCCTCTTACGACCGGTGGGCGCTACCCGTAGCCTTAATGCTGTGCTCCTCCAGCAGAGTTCAGCTCCGCCCCGCCACCTTGCGGGGGTCGGCATCTGCTCTGTAGCAGAGCGGCTTCGTCGGCCTCCCTGAGCTGTGGCCCGGCGGGTGCTCTTCTTATCCTGCCCGTTCTTATTCCTTAGCCTCGGTGCTGTGCAGTGTCTTAGCAGGCGCTTTTAAGCATGCTGCTCCGTACCGTCACTGTTCCTGGGGCTGCACATCTGTGTTTTTTTTCTTCTGTCACTATGATGTGGGCGTCCTGCCTTTCTCCCTTGGGGACCTTGCAGACACTCCCAGCGCAGGGTGCCTTGCTCCCCTCACTTCTTCCCTGTTAATAAAAAATGTTTATTTATTTAAAAAGTTCAGGTTACTCGGGTGCCTCCAGTTTCCCTGTAGCTCTCTCCAGTTTGCGGGATGCACCTTTTTAAGGCGTTTCTCTTCTTCTTTATTTGGGGTCCATGTCCTCCAGAGTTGGAGGGACCCTGGGACAGGGGTTTTGGATCTGCAGCTGTTCAGGTCTTTGTTCTCATGCACAAGACCTATCTAGAGACTGTTTCTGTATTTCTTTTTTTCTTGTGGTTTTCTAGTTTCCACCTCCTGTGCTCGCCTTCTGCTCAGGCGTACACTGCTCTCCCGGCTTTGTTCCTTGGAGTTTGATTCCTATCTGCTTCCAGGATGATTCCGGCCCATCTGGGTTCCTCATTGACCTTTTCTTGTCTCTCTCTATTTGGCCCGGGTGTCTTGGGTCTTTGCAGAGGATGATTCCTTCATTTGGCATCCTAGTCCATCTCCATGGACGGGGGATCTTCCGTGAGCTCGGTTTCTGGGCCCCGGTTATCTCTGGTCTGGGGTCTCGCCTGGACTGATTCCCTTTCTCTGGTGGTTATTTTTCCCACCCTGGGGGACTGCTTTGGTACGTTGCATCTGTATAGGTGTCCCCCAATGAAGAGCAACCGAGAAAAGGAGATTTATTTATTTATTTTTTTGTTTTTTTTGTGCTCACCGTAAAATTTTTCTCATAGCCTTCATTAGGGGGACACCACACCCACCCATTTCTTCACTTTTGGTCCGGATAATCTTTTCCGGTTGTGTGTGTTTTTTTTTTTGTTTTTTTTTAAATGCATGATTCTTTCTTGGGTCCTTCGGACTTGTTCTTTGATGGCTTCTCCTACTGCTTTGTGACAAAACGGATTACCACAATTCTGGTGGGCGGATATATCCTGCCAGGGACGAGATGACTTTTTTTCCTACTGTCAGCGGCTCCTAGTGGCAAGAGCATATACCCATCTGTAGTTCTGGGTGGTATACCGGTTCATACGAATACCAAATTATTTTCCTGCACGATATGAATTTTTCCCATACCGTGGGCGCTCAGCCTATCGCCGACCGAGGCAGGACATCGCTGCAGCCGGTGATACGCTGAGCACACGGTCATGTAAGAAGCTGGCCTTTTTTGTTAAACATACAGATGCCCTTTTTATTATGCTACTATTTATTTTATTTTTTGCGGGCATACTTCTGTACAATTCTGTAGGCAGTGGTTAAGGTGATACTTTTGTTACAAGCAAATTGCATTAGTAGGAAAAGTTGCATGGGACCTGGTAAATATTGCAAAATGTCCCACCATGTCAGTTCCTCAGATTGTTGCATACAACTTTTTCTCCATACTAATAGAAGTCTTGTGTGAGTTCCTGTATAACATCTTCTTTAAAGGATGTTTTTTAATTACAGGTGCTGAAACAAGTGGGAAAACGGATCTCCTACCACACCAAGAAATGCGTCTTAAAGTAGGTTTAGAAAGGGCCATGCAACATCGTGACAAGCTCCTAGAATATGATAAGAACAGGTATTACTTCTAGATAAACTGTAATATTATTTGAGATGTTATCCTTAGGATAAGGGGATAAGATGTCTGATCGTGGGGGGCCCGCCACTGGGAACCCTGCGATCTTCCTGCAGAACCTGCATTTTATGCGGGGCTTTATCTCCAGTTTCGGAAAACTCCGGTTTCCGGGACTGAAGACGTGGCGTCACGCCATGCCCCCTTCCATAGACTTGAATGGAGGGGGCATGGCGTGACGTCAGGAGTGGGCATGATGGTGCATAGCATGCGGGTGCTGCAGGGAGATCGTGGGGGATCTCGCTGCAGCACCCGCATTTTATGCGGCGCTGTCTCCAGTTTCGAAAACCTCCGGGTTTCCAGAACTGAAGACGTGTGACCAACCCGTGATGTCACGCCATGCCTCCTCCATTCATGTCTATGGGAGGGGGCATGGCGTGACGCAACGTCTTCAGGTTTCCGAAACTGGAGATGCAGCCCTGCATATAATGCAGGTTCTGCAGGGAGATCGCTGGGGTCCCAGTGGCAGGCCCCACGCGATCAGACATTTTATCCCCTATCCTTTGGATAAGGCATAAGATGTCTTTGCCCAGAATACCCCTTTAAGTAAATTACATTGATTATCTTGTGAAAATGTCGCCAGTCAATAGAAGGTATATAATAGGCAGCAAATGAATAGAACTTAGTTTCCAAATTCTGCAGATTTCAATCCGATCAAACATCTGTAGCATGGTGCTGGGAAAGCAAGGCATATTTACAAACACCCCACCTTGCACCTTTAAAGGGAACATGTCTCTTATGTAGTTTGATCTGCTGGTCCATGAACTGTTGCCAAGGGAACCACACAGAAATAAAACAAGCGGACCAGTCATGTTCCTTTGCAATAAGCTCCCCCAAGTGCATAATACCCTTTAGCTCCTCTAACCATTCAACTATTGAAGGCAACACAGTTGTCTTCCAGTACCAAGGTATGATCATGCGACCCGCTATCAAAAAGTGAAGAGCCACTTCTTAACTTGTCTCAGAAAGCCTGGGATTCAAGATAGGTTGCTAACACACTGCAAGCTGCCTTGCTGAGAGCCAAAGAACTCCCCATACACCTGAGACATTATGGCAGGTAGTTTTATTATGATTGATCATTAAAATAAATATATATGGGGACATTTATCATCGTTGCTTTGGTAAGCGAGTTCTGTAGGCATTTTCTTCTTGCTTTTGGTTTTGCTTATCTGTGACACATATATTATGCTATCACGGGGCTGATAAATTCGGATTACATAAGCAAAAACCAATAAATCACTTTTGAATACCATATATTTTTAGCACACATAAGCAGAAACCAATAAATGACTTCAGAATGCAAATATGCAGCTTTGGAAAAATTGCGTGATATATGGTTTAAAATTTTTTTTTTTTTAACCACTTTTTTTCCCCTAAATGTGTACTAACCCATTTTTTTTATTTTATTTTTTGTACTTCTCATTTCAGATCCGTATATCCTGCGAATTACTTTAGATTCGAAGTAGTACAGTGACCAGCGTTTTTATTTATTTTTTGTTTAATGTTAATAAAATTGTTAATGAGGGCTTTTGAGGGAGTGTTTTTTTTATTTTTTTTTAACTAGAGATATTTTTTTAAACGTGTTGTTTTTTTTTTTTTTTTCTTGACAGGTTTAGTAGTGGAAGCTTTCTAATAGACTGAGTCTGTTACTAAGCTGGGCTTAGCGTTAGCCACAAAAACAGCTGGCTCTAACCCCCAATTTTTGCTCCAGTACCCACCTCCACAGGGGTGCCGTGAGGAGCCAGTACCAACAGGCCCGGAGCATCAAAAATGGCGCTCCTGGGCCTAGCCAGTAACAGGCTTGCATTATTTAGGCTGGGGAGGGCCACCCTGGTAACGTCAGGCTGTTGTTGCTTGGTTGGTATTTGGCTGAGAATAAAAATTGGGGGAATAAATAGTTAGATATTTAAAAAATATATATATAAAACGCATAGGGTTCCCCCTATTTTTATTTTCAGCCAAATACCAACCAAGCAGCAACAGCCTGACATTACCAGGGTGGGCAACGACCACTGTTACTGGCTTTCTCCAGCCTAAATAACGCCAGCCTATTACTGCCTAGGCCCGGGAGTGCCATTTTTGATGCTTCTGGCCTGTTGGTACCGGCTCTTCCCGGCACCCATGTGGCGGTGGGTACCGGGGTAATAATTGGGGGTTAGCGCTAGCTGTTTTTGGGGCTAACTCTAAGCCCAGGCTTAAAAAAAAAATTAAAACACAACACAAAAAAAAAACTACCCCACAACCATTTGTTAACCATTTTAGTAATGTTAAACAGAAAGGAAAAAAAAACACTGGTCATTGACGCATTCCAAAAAAATAGGTTAATACATTTATTGTCACCCGCCCGCGCATCTCCCATGCCGCACGACTACAGCTCCCAGCATGCCCTTACAGTAAGGACATGCTGGGAGTTGTAGTTGTTCAGCAGGGGGACGGTATCAAGCTTGTCACCCACCCCACAACTACAACTCCCAGCATGCCCTTACAGCAAAGGACTTCTGGGAGTTGTAGTAGTGCGGCAGGGGGCTGATGACAAGCTTGTTCACTCGCCCCCGCTGCACATCTACGACTCCCAGCATGCTCTTAAAGTAAGAGCATGCTGGGAGTTGTAATTGTGCAGCAGAGGGCAGGTGACAAGCTTGTCACCCGCCCCACAACTACAACTTATATTGTCCTTACTGTAAGGGCATGCTGGGAGTTGTAGTGGTGTAACCCAGGGAAGCGAGTGGTAATGGGCTCTACTCCCTGGCCGTCTGGCGATGATCAGAAAATCACTGTAATTTCATATTTGAAATTACAGTAAAGTCTGTGGCGCTGTGGTAAGGAACACAGGCTGACCCAACACTGCAGCCCCCCCCCCCCCCCCGGGACTCCCACAGCCGGGCCGGGAGATGTGCAGGAGCCATCCCTGCCATCTCTCAGCGTGTACCGCAGTGCTGAGGGATGGCAGGTACGGCTCGTACACATCTCCTGGCCTGGCTGCGGGAGTCCCAGGCGGCTGCAGAGTTACGCCAGCCCGAGCTCCTTTGTACATTTATATCATATTTCCCAATGGAGCCGTGATCACAGCTGCCAGCGGGAAATATAAAAATCTGCTCTCCAATGCCGTTTTGTAAGCCAGCTCCGGGCTGGCTTACATTTACGCTGTTTTGGAGGGCTTGCGACTTTTTGTGCAACTTTTGCACTAGATAAATCCCTGACCACTGCAAAGTGAAAAATAACATTTATTTTCGTAAGCTCTTTTGTAGCTTTTTGCTTAGCCTTGCTTTTTGTAGCTTTTTACTAGATAAAGAGCTGGAAAACATGATGGAGGAAATTTAGCAAAGAATTTAGAGCCCTTTTTTTGCTTTCAAAAGTCGCACAAAAAGTCGCATTAGCACCTAAGCAAATTTTTGTGCAACTTTTGAAAGCAAAAAAAGGCTCTAAATCCTTTGCTAAACGTCCCCCATCGTGTTTTCCAGCTCTTTATCTAGTAAAAAGCTACAAAAAGCAAGGGAGTTACCCTATATTGTAACCTACATCTTTCATTCCACACATTTTGATTTTAACACTTTTTTTCCTTCTGTGTACCATCCAGTGTACGACGCACCCATGTGATTGATGATGAGTCCGATTACTTCTCCACTGATTCCAACCAGTGGTTGTCCCAGGCAGAACGTGAGGCACTTCGCCAAAAAGAACAGGAATTGCAAGAGCTACGTCATGCTTCTAAGCTTTCTCGCAAGGTTACTATAGACTTTGCAGGACGCAAAGTTATAGATGAAGGAGGAGACATGGCTGAGTATAACAAGCGGTAAGGATATGTTTTCTTATAAATTAAACTGAGTTTTGCGTACTGCATCATGTGACACCCTGACTGGTCTGCCTGGCACTAAATAGCTGCACTCCAACTATCCCGCAACAACACATCCACCCTCCTCAAAAATAAAAGAGATATATAAAAAATATGCTATGCCGCACCATGAATATCCGTACTCTGGAGGCTTTTTTGTTTCATTGTGAGCCCGCATTCTGTGACATTGGTGGGCGGAGTCTTGCGTCGCTGCACTGAGGCCGGAGTTTACGTCAGAAAAGAAGACAGCACAGCACAAACAGGCACGTTGACAGTAGTAAAGCAACAACAACAAAAAAAAACGGCTTGGTACGTTATCCACCCCAAAATGTGAATGAAGCTGTATTACTATGGATGTTCATTTTTTTTTTAAAGGAAAAATGTTAGTGCTACATATGGGTTATTTACGTAGTCTGTCAAAATTCTTACACAATTATTTTGTGTCTTATTCTATTTTAACACAACATTAATTTTAAAATTTAGTGGGTATGCCAGCATGTACGTGTCCTAAAATTAACAAGGTGTGCAGTGTGTATTTTCAGCCTTAAAATTAAGTTATTAGTTATATAATTAATTTTTTTTCTATAATTAACATTAATGTAGTAGCTTTGTTTCATGATGCAGAACAAGAACAGTTGTTAAAGTGGATGTTAATTTCCTTTTCTGTAAGCCAGGCTGGACCTGGAATACATGTGCTACTATTGAATGGAGATGCAACTTTTTTTTCTTCATAAATAACGACTATCGCATTTGATAAATACATGACCACTGCTAAGTAAACAAAAATTACTATGTGAGCAGATTTCAGAAATGTGCCTTGGAATAAGCAAAGAACAAAAAGTCGCAGCATGTATGGAAGTCGTACGTGCAACTTTGTAATGCTGAAAAATCTACAGAGCTTGATAGATCTCCTTCAATATATCAGATATTTTTTGAATGACAATCTAATTTGCCTTTCAATGGGATTAAGACATATTTCCTTGTTCTGACAGGTTTGATGAGGCTGTACATGCAGCCAACTCTGGCACAATAGCAAAGCCAGCGAGAATTTCGGGAAAGAATACACAAGATTCCATTCTTTTGAATCCATCCTTGATGTTTCCACCACCAATGGTATGCTGCTTGAGGAAAAATACGTCTCATGTATTAGTAGAAATGTAATGGATTTACCTGTTAATCTAGTATTTTTTGCTATAGATTTTGTTTTACTGCAGTAAATCGATAAACAAATGGCAGTTAAGTTTCACCTAACACTGCTGGGATCGGTACAGTTTATCATGGAAAGATCCAGGATACTGTTCTGAAATTCCAATACTTCAAAACTCATGCCCAGGAGGGGAGTGCGTCTGTTCCAGGCAGATGGCTGTGTCTGGGCACACACAGATGTATAAGACAGCAGTGCCAAACATGCTTTTCAATCTCTTAAATTAGGTTTGTCGGTCATATACCATTAGTCGATAGGGTAGTTCCTCATTACTGTACTGGCATATCATTTTAGCAGCATAATCAGTTAGAAAGCTTTCTGTCTACTATTTGACAACATTTTGTCCATGTTTAATGAGACAGTAGAGCAGTGTTTTTGAATCAGGGGGCCTCCAGCTGTTGCAAAACTACATCTTCCAGCATGCCCGGACAACTGACCTTTTTACTGGACATGTTGGGAGTTGTAGTTTTTCCAACAACTGGAGGCACACTAGTCGCCGCTCCCCCATTGCCTCAGTATCTCGATCCTTTCTGCCGCCTTCTTCCTGGTCCAGTCGTGGTCCGCGCGTCATAATGCATGTCAGCACATTCCTGGCCGCATCGACAGTCTGAGCGGCAGTGTGATGCCTTGAGCCTAGGCGACCAGTGCTGTGGTTGATTGCATCACACTGCCGCTCAGTCTATCACCGGCTTTGGCCAGGGATTTGCTCACGGGCAGTGTGACGCGCTTACCACGACTGTACCAGGAAGAAGACTGCAGCAAGGGAGATACCGGGACACCGGGGGACCAGCGGCAGTACAGTCCTGTCAGTTAATACAGACCTGAAATTGTAAAAATCTTAGCAACCCGCATTACCCCTTAACTTTACCATATGATACACAAGAACCTATTCAACACTTCAGCATCCTGAAGTACTTCTCTTCTATTCAACGTCCCCCACACTACCAGCCAGTACCGCTGGTTAGTGTGGGGGGAGCAAGCTCACTGTTTTCCTTTTGAAGCATAACCTGCTGCCTCAGCCTGTCTCTGGTGTCCTATCTAAGCAAGGGGTTGGTTGAATGGGCATGTCCTGATCTAAGCACTTATCCAGAAAATGTGAGCCACAGCATTACCGAGGATAGGTAAAAATATATAGTTGTGTTTTTTTTTTTTGTTTGTTTTTTGTTAAAGGCCCCAGCTCTTTAACTATTTTTGTGAATGCTGAAATACCCCTTTTTAAAACCTTTTCTTATGGAGCAGGTAAGGAATGTCCCATATTAGGTGGTAATAGAAAACAATGAACCCAGCTCTGCATAGGCAGTTGTGAAAAAAGATTAGGAACATCTAAACCTAGTATTTTATAGAACCTTGCACAAGCTATATATTAACACAGCTGTTCAAAGGGGTTTTCTGGGACTATTTAATTGGTGATTGATGGGGGTCCGACACCTGCCCACAGATCATCTGTTTGCCAGAGCTGCTGCACCATACATTGGAGAAAGAGACAGAAGCCAACAGCTCTGTACATTGTGCTTTGCTTAGTTACTGCAGCTCCATTCTCATTTACTTCAATGGCAGTAACCCAGCACAGTGTACAGAGCGGTTTGCTTCCAGCTTTTAGGGATGTAAAATATTCTGCTGTAACATTGCCATGTCCAGAAACGTGTTTCCTAATAATACTGCTTTTCTGTTTAAATTGAAAGTATTCTTCTCTTGTCTTTTTTAGTGGGTTGATCAGGTGAGTTCTACAACAAATAGGAAGAAGATTGGTGTGGAAGATACAGATGAGCGCAGCAGACTCCGAATACAGGATAGAGAACTGCAGGAGATCAGTGATCAGGGCATGTGTCTGAGCATGCACCAGCCATGGGCCTCACTTCTTGTTGCTGGAATTAAAAGGTATTGAACGTGTCTGCGTTCCCTCCTACTTTTGTTCCAGTAAATAGAATAGGTCATCACATTTCACACCACAAAAACTGCTTACACCACTAGAAAGACGACATGAAGCAAATTTAACCATATCTATTTTGTTGATCATATTGGTAGTACAACTGAGAAATTTAGGTTTTTTCTGTCACATGCTGTAAGAGCTTATATGCAAAGTGTCTGCTGGGCATTCCATTACTAGTGAAGTGTCCTGACTTTTTGTCAGTAAACCCTGCCCAACCCCTTTTTTGTGTGGCTGCTCTAGTGATTTTACAACTTCATTACACAGGGGAACACTACAAGAGTTAAATGGATGGCGACATAAGCATGGTAAACTTGTTTCCATGTCACTGGTTAAAAAAACAAGTGCTGACTCATTCCTTTAGCTTACCAAAGACCTTTAAAGGGTTGTCCGAAGATGA